>NC_091195.1:6236659-6356659 GCF_040958095.1 Procambarus clarkii | reverse complement strand
GTTGACATTTAGGAGGTAAGGAATGTTACATGGAGTCGATTAGGTAGTACTTAGTGCTTCTCTTAAACTGGTTGAGAGATGACAGTCTTTGACGTGATTGGAAAGGTCATTCCACATTCTGGGTCCCTTGATTTGCATAGCGTTTCTAGTTTAGTTAAGTCTCAATCTTGAATTATGAAATAGATATTTGTTTCTAGTGTGGTGCCCCCAAGAGTTCTGTTACAACCCTTTAGGAAGCGTTTAAGGTCAGGATTGGCATTACAGTTCAGAGTTTAATATATATAGAGTACACATGAGAGGATGTGCAGTGACATAATATCTAACAAATTAAAAAATTTAAATAAATGTCCGAGTGCTGTCTAGAGCCAGAGTTTGTTATTGTTCTAATAGCTAATTTATATGGAGTAATTAGAGGACGAAGATAATTTTGGGTAATAGAACCCCAAGCACATATACCATAGTTGAGATAAGGATAGATAAGAGAGTAATAGAGCGTTACCAAGCAAGGCCGAGGTACATAATATCTGATTTTAGAAAGAATGCCAACTGTTTTAGAAACTTTTTCTTTTGAATAAGGCACTGGAAAAAAATCGGCTTGTTATCAATGGAAACACCAACAAGCTAAGTTTCCAGGGCGGTCGTCACCCGGTGATGTTTGGTGAGATGTGGAGCTGCTTGTCGGCCCACCCACTTTAAGGCCCACTATAAATATACAGAATAAGGCCATTGCTGCCCTGCCGCCAACACTCACATCCACATCTCACCAAACATCACCAAGAACAGAAAACGGGACATCACCTCAGTTTCGCGAGCCGCAACAATCTTCTTGTACATCAGTTTTTGTCCTTAGGTAAAGTATACGTCAGAATGTGACGTGCTATAACGAGAACGGGTTGGGTGAAGGGTAGGGAAGGTGGTGAAGGGTAGGGAAGGTGGTGAAGGGTAGGGAAGGTGGTGAAGGGTAGGGAAGGTGGTGAAGGGTAGGGAAGGTGCTGAAGGGTAGGGAAGGTGGTGAAGGGTAGGGAAGGTGGTGAAGGGTAGGGAAGGTGGTGAAGGGTAGGGAAGGTGGTGAAGGGTACGGAAGGTGGTGAAGGGTAGGGAAGGTGGTGAAGGGTGGGGAACGTGGTGAAGGGTAGGCAAGGTGGTGAAGGGTAGGGAGGGTGTTGATGAATAGGGAAGGTGGTAAAGGGTAGGGAAGGTGGTGAAGGGTAGGGAAGGTGTTGATGGGTAGGGAAGGTGGTGAGGGGTAGGGAAGATGTTGATGGGTAGGGAAGGTGATGAAGGGTAGGGAAGGTGGTGAAGGGTAGGGAAGGTGGTGAAGGGTTGGGAAGGTGGTGAAGGGTAGGCAGGTGGTGAAGGATAGGGAAGGTGTTGATGGGTAGAGAAGGTGTTGATGGGTAGGGAAGGTGTTGATGGGTAGGGAAGGTGTTGAAGGGTAGGGAAGGTGGTGAAGGGTAGGGAAGGTGATGAAGGATAGGACAGGTGGTGAAGGTTAGGGAAAGTGTTGATGAATAGGGAAGGTGGTAAAGGGTAGGGAAGGTGGTGAAGGGTAGGGAAGGTGTTGATGGGTAGGGAAGGTGGTGAGGGGTAGGGAAGATGTTGATGGGTAGGGAAGGTGGTGAAGGGGTAGGGAAGGTGTTGATGGGTAGGGAAGGTGGTGAAGGGTAGGGAAGGTGTTGATGGGTAGGGAAGGTGTTGATGGGTAGGGAAGGTGTTGAAGGGTAGGGAAGGTGGTGAAGGGTAGGGAAGGTGGTGAAGGGTAGGGAAGGTGGTGAAGGATAGGGAAGGTGTTGAAGGGTAGGGAAGGTGGTGAAGGGTAGACAAGGTGGTGAAGGGTAGAGAAGGTGGTGAAGGGTAGGGAAGGTGTTGATGGGTAGGGAAGGTGGTGAAGGGTAGGGAAGGTGGTGAAGGGTAGGAAAGGTGGTGAAGGGTAGGCAAGGTGGTGAAGGGTAGGGAAGGTGATGAAGGATAGGGAAGGGTGTGAAGGGTTGGGAAGGTGGTGAAGGGTTGGGAAGGTGTTGATGAATAGGGAAGGTGGTGAAGGGTAGGGAAGGTGTTGATGGGTAGGGAAGGTGTTGAAGGATAGGGAAGGTGGTGAAGGGTACGGAAGGTGGTGAAGGGTAGGGCAGGTGGTGAAGGGTAGGGAAGGTGATGAAGGATAGGGAAGGGTGTGAAGGGTTGGGAAGGTGGTGAAAGGTAGGGCAGGTGGTGAAGGGTAGGGAAGGTGGTGAAGGGTAGGGAAGGTGGCGAAGGGTAGGGAAGGTGGTGAAGGGTAGGGAAGGTGGTGAAGGGTAGGTTAGGTGGTGAAGGGTTGGGAAGGTGGTGAAGGGTAGGGAAGGTGTTGATGGGTACGGAAGATGGTGAAGGGTAGGGAAGGTGGTGAAGGGTAAGGAAGGTGGTGAAGGGTAAGGAAGGTGGTGAAGGGTTGGGAAGGTGATGAAGGGTAGTGAAGGTGGTGAAGGGTAGGGAAGGTGGTGAAGGGTAGGGAAGGTGTTGAAGGGTACGGAAGGTGTTGAAGAGTGGGGAAGGTGGTGAAGGGTAGAGAAGGTGTTGATGGGTAGGGAAGGTGTTGATGAGTAGGGAAGGTGGTGAAGAGTAGGGAAGGTGGTGAAGGGTAGGGAAGGTGTTTAAGGGTAGAGAAGGTGGTGAAGGGTAGGGAAGGTTGTGAAGGGTAGGGAAGGTGGTGAAGGGTAGGGAAGGTGGTGAAGGATTCGGAAGGTGTTGAAGGGAAGGGAAGGTGGTGAAGGGTAGGGAAGGTGGTGAAGGGTAGGGAAGGTGGTGAAGGATCTTGAAGGATGTGAAGGGTAGGGAAGGTGGTGAAGGGTAGGGAAGGTGGTGAAGGATAGGGAAGGTGGTGAAGGATAGGGAAGATAGTGAAGGCTAGGGCAGGTGGTGAATAATAGGGAAGGTGATGAAGTGTAGGGAAGGTGGTGAAGAGTAGGGATGGTGGTGAAGGGAAGGGAAGGTGATGAAGGGTAGGGAAGGCGGTGAAGGGAAGGGAAGGGAAGGTGGTGAAGGGTAGGGAAGATGGTGAAGGGTAGGGAAGGTGGTGAAGGGTAGAGGAGGTGGTGAAGGGTAGGGAAGGTGGTGAAAGGTAGGGAAGGTGGTGAAGAGTAAGGAAGGGGATGAAGGAGAAGGGAACGCGATGAAAAGTTAGGAAAGGGGTAAAGGGTAGGGAGGATGGGCATCCTGGTGACGCCTGCGGTGACGAGCAACGTCTCTCTCACTATCAGCCACAACACCGCTGATGATACAAACACACCACTGTCACAGGGCCCACATTGTCTCCTCTGAGGAGACACCACTGTCACAGGGGCCACATTGTCTCCTCTGAGGAGACACCACTGTCACGGGGGCCACATTGTCTCCTCTGAGGAGACACCACTGTCACAGGGGCCACATTGTCTCCTCTGAGAAGACACCACTGTAACAGGGGCCACATTGTCTCCTCTGAGGAGACATCACTGTCACAGGGCCCACATTGTCTCCTCTGAGGGACACTAGTCACCGGGGCCCACATTGTCTCCTCTGAGGAGACACCACTGTCACAGGGGCCACATTGCCTCCTCTGAGGAGACACCACTGTCACAGGGGCCCACATTGTCTCCTCTGAGGAGACACCACTGTCACAGGGGCCCACATTGTCTCCTCTGAGGAGACACCACTGTCACAGGGCCCACATTGCCTCTTCTGAGGAGACACCACTGTCACAGGGGCCCACATTGTCTCCTCTGAGGAGACACCACTGTCACAGGGGCCCACATTGTCTCCTCTGAGGAGACACCACTGTCACAGGGGCCACATTGTCTCCTCTGAGGAGACACCACTGTCACAGGGGCCACATTGTCTCCTCTGAGGAGACACCACTGTCACAGGGGCCCACATTGTCTCCTCTGAGGAGACACCACTGTCACAGGGGCCACATTGTCTCCTCTGAGGAGACACCACTGTCACAGGGCCCACATTGTCTCCTCTGAGGAGACACCACTGTCACAGGGGCCCACATTGTCTCCTCTGAGGAGACACCACTGTCACAGGGCCCACATTGCCTCTTCTGAGGAGACACCACTGTCACAGGGGCCCCACATTGTCTCCTCTGAGGAGACAGCACTGTCACAGGGGCCCACATTGTCTCCTCTGAGGAGACACCACTGTCACAGGGGCCACATTGTCTCCTCTGAGGAGACACCACTGTCACAGGGGCCACATTGTCTCTTCTGAGGAGACACCACTGTCACAGGGGCCCACATTGTCTCCTCTGAGGAGACACCACTGTCACAGGGGCCACATTGTCTCCTCTGAGGAGACACCACTGTCACAGGGGCCACATTGTCTCCTCTGAGGAGACACCACTGTCACAGGGGCCACATTGTCTCCTCTGAGGAGACACCACTGTCACAGGGGCCACATTGTCTCCTCTGAGGAGACACCACTGTCACAGGGCCACATTGTCTCCTCTGAGGAGACACCACTGTCACAGGCCCCACATTGTGTCCTCTGAGGAGACACCACTGTCAGGATATCATCACCAGGACACCTGCTAGTACCGGGACACAATCACTGGTTACTGTGAGTGTGTGAGGATATCATCACCAGGACACCTGCTAGTACTGGGACACAATCACTGGTTACTGTGAGTGTGTCAGGATATCATCACCGGGACACCTGCTAGTACCGGGACACAGTCACTGGTTACTGTGAGTGTGTCAGGATAGCGAACATTGGACTCTGAAAGACTTCTGTAACGTGAGCGGGAGAAGCCAACGGCCTTGAAGTAGTGCCAAGGATTCAGGAGAGTGGGACTAAACACTTCCCGCTCCCTGGAGTAAACTGTGTACTTTCTGGGTGTGGGCTGTTCGTTTTGGGTGACCAAGCGGCGACACTAAATTGTTTATTATCTTTTCGGTCTGCTCACCTTAATATTCCATGTATGTATTTAAATTTGGTATCAATTTGTTCACAAGAGAATGCTCTAGAGGAATATATATGTAAAATTTCACCAAACTCGACATGAGACCCGCACCAAATAAAAAACTATGGCGATCGTTAGCCGGGAGCATCAAACCGCGCTGAAATGTTTATGATCTTTTCATGTTTGTCAACCCCGGAATTGCTCTATGTCGTTAATTTTGGTATCACTGTGACCGCAATAAAATTCCCTACACGGACATATGCATATAAATGTAGAATCATGGTAGCTGCCCACCCGCAAGAGTGTGTGAAGTGGCTGAAGTGTTTCCTCTTACCACGTACCTGACTGCAGATAGGTGAAACACCTATTGAAAAGTGTAAATTCTTTTCACTGTCCTGACCTTAATTTTCGTAGTATGTACTTAACTTTTGTACCAATGTCTTCGCAATAGAATGTTCTAGAAGAACATATGTATAAAATGTCACACAAGAATGCGTTAGACCGGCATCAAATCAAAAACTACGTCGATTACACTGGTCGTGTCAACAATACAATGGTCTTAGCACGTAGATGCCGTTCTCCCAAATAGCCTATGAGGCTGTTAAAAAAAAACGAAAATTTAATGGCAAACATTTTTATACTATCCCCAAGTCGATCGGATATGAATTGGATTTTATAGAAATATTTTTTTTCAAATGCCGCTTGAGGTGTATTCAAGAGAAAAAAAATATGTCGTGCTCAAGCGACATATGGGTGCGAAAGTGCTAAATTGTGTGCAATCTAAAGGCGCTCATTTTGAAACCATTACCAGATTGATCGGATAAAATTTAAATTTTTAACAAATATTTTAATGAACGACTCCGGACGTCGTCGCTAAAGCGGGGAAGTGCTCTAGCGACAACTAATTAATCTCTGTACTAATCCTAAGAGCCGTGATTAAGCTCTGTACTATCCTAAGAGCCGTGATTAATCTCTGTACTATCCTAAGAGCCGTGATTAAGCTCTGTACTATCCTAAGAGCCGTGATTAAGCTCAGTACTATCCTAAGAGCCGTGATTAAGCTCTGTACTATCCTAAGAGCCGTGATTAAGCTCTGTACTATCCTAAGAGCCGTGATTAAGCTCTGTACTATCCTAAGAGCCGTGATTAATCTCTGTACTATCCTAAGAGCCGTGATTAAGCTCTGTACTATCCTAAGAGCCGTGATTAAGCTCTGTACTATCCTAAGATCCATGATTAAGCTCTATACTATCCTAAGAGCCGTGATTAAGCTCTATACTATCCTAAGAGCCGTGATTAATCTCTGTACTATCCTAAGAGCCGTGATTAAGCTCTGTACTACCTAAGAGCCGTGATTAAGCTCTGTACTATCCTAAGATCCATGATTAAGCTCTATACTATCCTAAGAGCCGTGATTAAGCTCTATACTATCCTAAGAGCCGTGATTAAGCTCTATACTATCCTAAGAGCCGTGATTAAGCTCTGTACTACCTAAGAGCCGTGATTAAGCTCTATACTATCCTAAGAGCCGTAATTAAGCTCTGTACTATCCTAAGAGCCGTGATTAAGCTCTGTACTATCCTAAGAGCCGTGATTAAGCTCTGTACTATCCTAAGAGCCGTGATTAAGCTCTATACTATCCTAAGAGCCGTGATTAAGCTCTATACTATCCTAAGAGCCGTGATTAAGCTCTGTACTACCTAAGAGCCGTGATTAAGCTCTATACTATCCTAAGAGCCGTGATTAAGCTCTGTACTATCCTAAGAGCCGTGATTAAGCTCTGTACTACCTAATAGCCGTGATTAAGCTCTGTACTATCCTAAGAACCGTGATTAAGAAGTGTTTAGTTGTGTATACGTCTGTGTGTGTGTGTGTCAGCACGGGTGACAGGTGTACCGGGGTGTGTGTGTGTGTCAGCACGGGTGACAGGTGTACCGGGGTGTGTGTGTGTCAGCACGGGTGACAGGTGTACCGGGGTGTGTGTGTGTCAGCACGGGTGACAGGTGTACCGGTGTGTGTGTGTGTCAGCACGGGTGACAGGTGTACCGGGGTGTGTGTGTGTCAGCACGGGTGACAGGTGTACCGGGGTGTGTGTGTGTCAGCACGGGTGACAGGTGTACCGGGGTGTGTGTGTGTCAGCACGGGTGACAGGTGTACCGGGGTGTGTGTGTGTGTCAGCACGGGTGACAGGTGTACCGGGGTGTGTGTGTGTCAGCACGTGTGACAGGTGTACCGGGGTGTGTGTGTGTGTCAGCATGGGTGACAGGTGTACCGGGGTGTGTGTGTGTCAGCACGGGTGACAGGTGTACCGGGGTGTGTGTGTGTGTCAGCACGGGTGACAGGTGTACCGGTGTGTGTGTGTGTCAGCACGGGTGACAGGCGTACCAGGGTGTGTGTGTGTGTCAGCACGGGTGACAGGTGTACCGGGGTGTGTGTGTGTGTCAGCACGGGTGACAAGTGTACCGGGGTGTGTGAGTGTCAGCACGGGTGACAGGTGTACCGGGGGTGTGTGTGTGTGTCAGCACGGGTGACAGGTGTACCGGTGTGTGTGTGTGTCAGCACGGGTGACAGGTGTACCAGGGTGTGTGTGTGTGTCAGCACGGGTGACAGGTGTACCGGTGTGTGTGTGTGTGTGTCAGGCCGGGTGACAGGTGTACCGCGGTGGGTGTGTCAGGCCGGGTGACAGGTGTACAGGAGTGTGTGTGTGTCAGCATGGGTGACAGGTGTACTGGAGTGTGTGTGTGTCAGCATGAGTGACAGGTGTACCGGGGTGTGTGTGTGTCAGCACGGGAGACAGGTGTACCGGGGTGTGTGTGTGTCAGGCCGAGTGACAGGTGTACCGCGTTGGGTGTGTCAGGCCGGGTGACAGGTGTACCGCGGTGGGTGTGTGTCAGGCCGGGTGACAGGTGTACAGTGTGAAGACAGGCACTTCATCTCAAGAACCACGGGACGGTAACGTTCCTGTACACACCTAAATGTGATTGCTGGGGTTGGGCTTCAGCTCTTTGATCCCGCCTCTTAACCAGTGAAGCTCTTCATATAGACCAGCCATGAGTATCAATGAAAGAATGTTAAATTGTTGGAAGCAAACCCACAGCAAGACCAACTAAAATTATACTCAATGACAGCAGCATTCATGTTGCAGTGGAATATCTCGAGGACTGTGAAGAGACTGTCTGGGTCAGGCGCAACACTGGACCAGAGGGACTGCCCAAAAATCAAACAATAACTCTTTGGAAGGGAGACCTGCCCCCAGTCATTAAATTATCAGGCATGATGGCGTGCAAGGTGGAGAGGTATATTGGCAGCCCATCTTTATGTGGCAACTGTCAACGGTGGGATCACAGAACGTGGCAATGTGATCGCCCAACTAGGTGTGAGTGTTGCAGTGGCTCTCACGACACCAAGCAGTGTCTGGCTAAGCTTACACCGGGTGAGGGTGGCGGGGTAATGCCTAAAAGTGTCAACTGTAAGCAGCCCCCCACCATACCTGGAACAGTTATTGCACCTTGAGGCCTGATTGACGGGGCTCGAGAGGAACACCGAATCAAGCCGCAGGTGGACCAGTGAACAGAGACGGGAATGGCTCCGTGGACAGTACCGCAGCAAGCCAGGGTCCAGACCAGGATAATAGACCGGCAACCGTCTGGTGTAGTGATCAATCAGTGAATAGGAGAACCCAGGGTCAGGAGGGCAATCAGGCATGGGCCATGGTCACGAGCAGTGTAGCCAGCCACCACCACTTCCCCATCCCTGAGGGCTTCCAACCACTTCCCCTTCCCGGGAACCCACCCACACCTCAATTTCTACCTTAATCGATACGAATTAAATATAGGACAATGTACCCCATGGGGTGAGCGGGTAAATGGGGACGGGGGGAAGAATTAGTGGGGGGGGGGGGAGGAGAGGAAGGGTTTTTAGGTTGAGATAAAGTGCCAGGACTAGACCCAGCTGCATGGAGTTTACGCGTTTTTATGACCATATTAAGCAATGGAAACAAGGAGTCGGTATTTTGTGACAACATTCCGTCTTTTCAGCGCACCCACGGAGATAGCAGCCCTCAGCTGAGTGAGTCCTGGAGGCTCACACCAGCAGAGGTTTGATCCACTAGTCAACATCGTGTCCCCCCCCCCACCCTCAGAGTCACTGCTAAACGGGAGTTAGCACCTTCTCCACCCCCCCCCCCTCAGAGTCACTGCTAAACGGGAGCTAGCACCTTCTCCTCCCATCCCCCCTCAGAGTCACTGCTAAACGGGAGCTAGCACCTTCCCCCCCTCCACTAAAGAGGGGAGAAGAGTTAAGGAGTCTGGGGTAGTTAGGAGCTAGATATTTTGAGGAGTGGTTTTGGAGGAGGCGAGTGTCATTGGAATATAGGAGCAGGGGGTGGGTCGTAGATCAGGTTAAACAGGTTGTGGATATTTCTAGATCTACTGAGGGGTGTTTCTGAGGAAAGTGTCGTAGCTGTTGTGAAACGTGTGACTTCTTGTGATCTGTTTTTCCCCATGGTGTCCCAGACCATGTTCAGTGACGGGGTGTTCGCCCATCCGTGCAGAGCTTCACTAGTGGTGAAGTCCTGCCAGTGAGTGTCGAACACCCATCTCGGGGCCCTGTTCTGGGTGCCTTGGAGTTTCTTTTATTTGTTGGTTTTGCGAGTGATAGTGGGCTGGGTGTGTATGGAAGGAGTGGGAGAATGAGTGTCTTGTAAAGGTAGAGTTGGGTGGCTTGGGAGGCGTGTCTGAGGGAGAAGAGTTTTTAGAGCTTTTGAGGATATGACTTTTTTAGATGTTATGTGTGTGTGTAAGCGGCGGTTGTGGTCTAATGTTAGGCCCAAGACTGATGTTGTTTGCTCTCATGATGTTGGCTGGGTCAGATGATTGTGAGTAAAGGTTTAGTGGGGCTGGCTCTTGTCGTTTGGTATAGAAGAAGTGGATGGTTTTGGATTTGTTAGGGTTTGTTTTCATCCGCCAGTCATTTTCCCAGAAGGTTACTTTGTGTATTTCTTCCTGTGCTTTGCGGGTGAGGGTGTCAATCGAGTATCAAGAGATCAGTTGGATTACGTCGTCATCATAACAGAGGGTCATAGAGGTCCAGTATCTTGGGTTCGGAATGTCATTTATGTAGCGTATATATAGGGTCGTTGTACTGAGAGAACTGAGCCCTGGGCTACTCCAGCATTTTGGTTGAAGTATCCTGTCAGGATCACTGTGATCCTCACTGAACTCCCAGCTAACTGTTAAACTGAAACATTAAATGGTGGAAGCTACAATAAAGAGATATTATTTATTTCAATTAAATAAAAACTTAACTTACGGCTGCTACCACCTTCCTGAACCTGAAACCTGAATGTGCCTGCATTACTGATCTCCTAGGATGGACAGAAATCAATAATTATGAACTCGAAGGGCGTAGGAATCTTGGCAATACTGCTTGGGAATTAATTTGTATAACAATCTTTACTTTACTTGTTTAGATTCAAGAGCAACTTTAATTGCCATTAAATGGAGGAGAACATAGGGGACTTCCAGTACAGCATGTAAACCAGAAATATAACGACTCAGATAAGAAACATGAAAGGGAGTGAAAATATCTAAACACCAAAATACATTACTCAGCACTATATTTAACAAAAGACACGTATTTATATCCATGCTGTAATTAAGTCCTACGAGGCAATGGTATATCACTGATGGAACATGAGTTCTCAAGAGCACCTTACCTTATCCTGCAATTACCGGCCACAGATGTTGAGTGGATCTCTCCCTCAGGTCCCTTGGACCTGTCCCCAAGACACACTACCTTAAAATTTGTTCGCAAGGTTACCATTGGAAGGATAGCTCCTCCCACAACTAATACAGCGCCTGGGCTTCTTCCATTATTTTTGGCTACTGCCAATCATTTTAAAACTAGGCCTGAGGTCTGGCTCTCAAGGGCCAGTAAGGGCTTGGCACCTATCTACAGCCAATCACCTTCCAGGTCTGCTTGAAAGATACATGAAATGCCCATAGAGTCGTGTCAGCTCTATCCAGCAGCCCGAAGGAACAAGGCCTCTTTGTAGTTGGCGACAAACACCAGACCTGGCCCACAGCGAGCTGTGTTCACAGAATTGGATGAAATAAGTTCCAGCCTGTCTTATCCAAGATACGGGAAGGGACACTTGACTCGCCTAAGGCTTCATGGGGAAGAAGGGAAGATGAAGCAACGGGGGAGGGGGAGAATGAAAAAGGAAGGGGAAGGCGAACAAGGGAAGGGGGCGCAAGTACGCAAGTACTCCCTGCCCTTAAGGGAAAGGAAACGGGGCCTCATCACTTCAGTAAATAACAACATTCCCGCACAGATTATTGATGACCTCCACATAAGGAATGAATATGAATCACTGGGGGGTAACCCCTACACTTAAACAATAATGCCCTACATATAATCAACCTATATGTGCCAAAGAATAAACTTGACCTTGATACACTACCTGAATTTGTTAATGAAGGAACCTACCTTGAACCGACCAGCAAGGAACCTACCTTGCTGGTCGGTGACCTTAATGCCAGGCATCCACACTTTGGTGCCAACTGTCATCAACCCAATGTCAATGGACGGAAACTGTTACTCTGTGTTAGAAGAAATGAAAATCTTAGGGCCCTGAGAGATTAACAGCCAACCCACTTCAGATGAGGAAGATTGGACTATGCTCTTCTGCTGAATGCACAGGACACGGATGCCAGTACACAGTCTATGTAGTGACCATTGGGCACTGATTACCACCGTCGACATGATTAAGAGAAGGAAAGAGATAAATAAAAGAAAAAGGTTATCACTAGGACCGGATATGAGGCCGCACTTCATAAACAGGATGAGTGACTGGTTCACGGAATACCAAATCCCAGAAGATATTGATACAATTGTTGATAACCTTTATAACCTAATTGAGAGCTGTCTCAGAGTTCCGTGTCGTACGACTGGGCGAAGTACCCTTCAGAGGAAGAAAATACAATGGTATGAGAACAATTACATAAAGATGCTCAATGCCAATGTAAGAGCATGAGTAGAGAGTAACGGAGACATCCCACTGAAAGCAACCAAGAGCTGTTTAAAACTGTGTGTCAAGTAGCCATGGAAGAGAAGATTAAAGAGCGGGAAAGACAGTGGCTTGACTTTACTAGTTCCATTGAACGAGAAACATCTGCAAGACGAGTGTGGGCAAAAATTCAGATAGGTAAGGTGGGCAGAAGACGGCATGCGACTCACAAAGACCCCAAGGGTAAGGCTGAGGAAGTAATTCACAAGTGGAGTGATACAGCATCCTTCTCCTCCCTCACTGCAGAAATCAGCAGGGAACAGCTCCTGCGACATAATGACAGAAGATTTAGGATAACAAGAGCACAGGCTAGCGATGATGAGTATGGGCAACCAATCACTGCCCAGGAAGTAAGGGCGCTATGAAAAAGAGTAATAGTATTGTACCTGGTGAAGACGGCGTCACCTACGACATACTCAATGCACTGTGTGAAGTGACTGGGAATCCACTACTCAACCTATTTAACAAGTCATTCCTAAGTGGTGTGATGCCCACACAATGGAAACACACAATAATTGTTCCCGTACCGAAGCCCAATGACCCTGGTAATTACAGACCTATCAGTCTCATGTCATGCACTTGCAAGATGCTTGAAAGGATCATCCTAAACCGACTGTTGCACAAAATAGGCAGGCTAGGGGAGGGGGTCAATGGATTTGTTATAGGACAGAGCACAACAAATCGTATAGTTAATTACTTGGCTAATGCCACGGCTAAGTACTCTGTATTTGTTGATATCAAAGGAACCTTCGACAAAGCGCAGGGGATTGCGATCCTGGACAAGCTTGCATACATGGGTGTCAAGGGGAGACTCATGAAATGGGTTGAAGACTACCTCACAGGGAGGAAAGCCAAGGTTTGCTTCAATGGAGCAGTCTCAAGAACAATGAATATGGAACTCGGGACCTCCCTAGGCGGAGTTGTCCAACAAAAGTTGGGCAGCTTTTCAGTCCGTTAATGAATGAGTTCCATAGACTAGGTCCCTTTATTTGCATAGTGTTTACAGAGATTAAGTTTGACTGTAGGGACATCAAAGAAATATTTATTTCAGGTGTGGTGATTATGGGTTTTATTACATCTGTCTAGGAAGAGTTTCAGAACAGGGTTTGCATTTAAGAACAGGGTTTTGTATATGTAAATGGCACAAGAGAATGTGTGGAGTGATTTTATGTTTATCATGTTTAGGGAATTAAAGAAGGGGGCGCTGAGTGTTGTCTGAGAGCACAATTTGTTATTGTTCTGATAGAAGGTTTTTGCTGAGTGATGATTGGCTTGAGGTAGTTTGCAGTGGGTGAACCCCATGCAGATACCATATGTAAGATAGGGCTAGATTAGCACATAGTATAGTGAGAGGAGAGCAGAGTTTGGAACATAATATCTGATTTTAAAGAAAACTCCAACCGTTTTTTGAGACTTTCTTGGTTATGTGTTGTATGTGGGTGCTGAAGTTAAATATCTTGTCTATGTATAGGCCAAGGAACTTTCCATCATTTTCATTGCTGATGTTAACATTGTCTATCTGAAGCTGAATTGCATTTGTTGATTTGCTTCCAAATATGATGTAGTAGGTCTTTTCTATGTTTAGTGTGAGTTGGTCGGATGACATCCAAAATTGGATTTTTTAATTTCATAATTTAATGTGTGTGGGTTGGGGTCTGAGTAGATGAGTTGCTTTACATTCCAGTAACTAATGCAATAGAGGCGCCTCTGCATTTGTACCACAAATATGACACTCTTTAACAATTGGGTTTATTATACCTCCCAGCAGCACTTGTAACCAAGTCTGAGTCTGTGTATGGCTACTGAAATGTCTCTGGATAATGTTTGTGAGTCGCTATGATTTTTAGCACCCTTTTATTTGTCCGTTTGGGATTTTGACGTCCAAATGCAGTGTTCCATTCGAATGAGCGGGTTGATAGTAGTAAACCCATCAGCTTGCTGACTTGGTGTTAGCTTGTAATATTATTTACATATATCACTGAAGTTGTTGAATAAAGTACTGTTGTTAATTTAGAGGCTAAGATGACCCATGCGTCAGAATGAGACAACATAAGAATGTCAAGGATATTAGGAATACATTTATTACAAGGATTATAACCGAGACTAAACGAGTTGTATATCAGTGGGACCAGGTTTGTGATCGGAGACCTCTGTACTCTACCACTCAAGCAGCAAGCCAACTCACCACCCTTCTTGGCAGTATCATCTATGGTCATATGTTTGATATGTAAGTTAACTAAGTTTTTGGTGTTGGGCTTTACACCTATCAACCTTTGGATTGTTCTTAAACCGTGCCACAAGCTAGCTTACTGACCCACCACCAAATATAGTTATTCTTGTAGTCTTGGACTAAACTAAACTTTCTGTATGCTGTACATCTGAACTAAGTTTTTTGTTGAAGGAAATTTATTTGACTATGATCCATAACACATCTTTTAAGTGTAGGATTTTGGATAGTAGGACTAATTAATGGTAATTTGTATGAGAAAAGCTTTCAATGGTTCTCTCATTGCATCTTTGGCATTTTTATCTTTTTGTTGCTAAGTAGCTTGAACAATGCACTGTTTGCCCAACATTGCTGCTAAAATTACTTCTTCTTTTCTTATATAAATTCAGCATAATACTTTTACTGTGAGACCAACGTAGGTAACTCATCTCTGTGAAAAGGAATTTCTCAAATCATAGTTAAGATCCAGACACATTTATTTAAATATTTATGCAATTGCTACTGCTGATATTCGGCTCCGTCGCGTCCATCAAGTTTCTGCTGACGTATACGCGACACATCGTGATACTTCAGCCAGTAGCTGGTGGTGCTCCAGCCATATGACTCAGTGCTCGTGATGCTTCAGCCAGTAACTGGTGGTGCTCCAGCCATATGGCTCAGTGCTCGTGATGCTTCAGCCAGTAACTGGTGGTGCTCCAGCCATATGGCTCAGTGCTCGTGATGCTTCAGCCAGTAACTGGTGGTGCTCCAGCCATATGGCTCAGTGCTCGTGATGCTTCAGCCAGTAACTGTGGTGCTCCAGCCATATGGCTCAGTGCTCGTGATGCTTCAGCCAGTAACTGGTGGTGCTCCAGCCATATGGCTCAGCGCTCGTGACACTTCAGCTAATAACTGGTGGTGCTCCAGCCATATGGCTCAGTGCTCGTGATGCTTCAGCCAGTAACTGTGGTGCTCCAGCCATATGGCTCAGTGCTCGTGATGCTTCAGCCAATAACTGGTGGTGCTCCAGCCATATGGCTCAGTGCTCGTGATGCTTCAGCCAATAACTGGTGGTGCTCCAGCCATATGGCTCAGTGCTCGTGATGCTTCAGCCAGTAACTGGTGGTGCTCCAGCCATATGGCTCAGCGCTCGTGACACTTCAGCTAATAACTGGTGGTGCTCCAGCCATATGGCTCAGTGCTCGTGATGCTTCAGCCAGTAACTGTGGTGCTCCAGCCATATGGCTCAGTGCTCGTGATGCTTCAGCCAATAACTGGTGGTGCTCCAGCCATATGGCTCAGTGCTCGTGATGCTTCAGCCAATAACTGGTGGTGCTCCAGCCATATGGCTCAGTGCTCGTGATGCTTCAGCCAGTAACTGGTGGTGCTCCAGCCATATGGCTCAGTGCTCGTGATGCTTCAGCCAATAACTGGTGGTGCTCCAGCCATATGGCTCAGCGCTTGTTGATACCTTGGCTAATGGCCGATTTTCTGCTTTCATTAAATAAATTCCTGAGATTGTGAACAAAAGACGAATAAACTAATAGTCACAAACAAAATTAATAGAAGGAGGAAAATAATTTTACACTGTCCATTAGGTTACTGTTTCACAAGGCCATCCTCCAGAAATTATAGTATCTATAGCTACTGCGGATGGAATATACAAAATATAAACTGTTGTACTCAGAAAAAGTTCACATTATGTAAAATTGGAATCCTAAATGACATAACAAAAACTGAAACAGCCTAGACTGTCCTAGGCCTTGATAAGCAATACTAGGTTGAACACAATCTTAGGCCTAGTTTAGTACACATATGTACATTACTAGAAAAAGTTAGGTTTGGTTGTGGCCAAATTTCTCGTGCCCTCTACAAAATAAATGTTACAAAACGTGGATTTTGTGTGTGTGTAACAGTTAATATTTTGTACACTCTATCTATAGCGGCTATAGATTCTATCATATTTGGATGACAGGTTGTCAGGGAGCTATACAGTGAGGCAAATTATTCAAAACAAGAATTCAGTGAAGATCAAATAGCAGCAGATCAAGGTCCATTCCCTTGCTGCATGTTTTTTGCTGGATAGCGATAGATCATCTATCACAGCTACTTTAACTTACAGGATACATAACTTACAGGAAGATAACTTACATGGAACATAACTTACAAGGAGTATTACCTACAGTATACATAACTTACAGGAACATAACTTTCTGGAACGTAACTTACAGGAACGTAACTTAAAGGATGCCCAACTTACAGGAACATAACTTACCGGAACGTAACTTAAAGGATGCCCAACTTACAGGAACATAACTTACAGGAACGTAACTTACTGGAACATAACTTACATGAACGTAACTTAAAGGATACACAACCTTCAGGAACATAACTTACAGGAACATAACTTACAAGGATTATTACCTACATGATACATACCTTACAGGGAACAAACCTTACAAGAAACATAATTTTCAGGAACATAACTTACAAGGAGCATTACCTGCTGGATACATACCTTACAGGGAACATAACTTACAGGAACATAACTTACAGGAACATAAACTGACGGATCACTCAATACAGCTACAGGGAGGGCAGGAAGTGCTGTTATTGCTCATCAGCCCGATGGCAGCACAATTCAAAGAAATATCCGAATTAGTAACTGGGCGTCCACAATGCAAGCCGAGTTGGTAGCGATACTGGTAGCACTCGAAATTATTGACAACACTGAAGAAGACAGCTTAATTATTTCTGACTCCCTTTCCTCACTACGGAAAACAGTTTGTTTGCAATCAAGTAATCAAATAAACAGTTTGCAATCAAGTAATAACGTGCTTGTCTTGGAAGCTAGACGTAGATATATAAGAATAATTAACAAGAGGGTAAATATACAAATGTTGTGGATTCCTTCTCACATTGGCATGCAGGAACATGACAAAGTTGACGCCCTTGCTAAGGCTGCAGTAAATAAAGACATTATTGAACGGAATCTTGAGTTATCAAATAGGTCCCTTAAAAGTGTCATTAGACGAGAACTTTTGGATGGATTTGAAGAAAGTAAAACAGTGCAAACTGGAACTAGCAGGTCCATTGTTCATCACAATGAAATGTGTGAAGTAAAAACTGTGTATGGGGCAAGTAACAAAGTCAGTAGACTAACAGATGTTGTCACAGCTCGTATAAGACTTGGCTAAAAGTATCTCTGGCAGTTCGGCTTGTATAGGGATCTAGATGAAGTAAAGTGTAAAGTGTGTGTACATAGACAGGGACACACACTCGAACACTATATCTTGGATTGTAGTAAAATTGAGCCATTTAGAGATAAATCTAAGCTCACTCTGTATGATATGGCAACCTATCTTATTACCATGGATAAAGTACATGAAATCCTTGCACTGTACCCACATTTCGCTTCCAGTAGATGTGGGATATTTGGGGCTTGAATCTGATTATTTAAATATTAATGTAGTAAATTAAATTACGAAGGACCACCCGCTTTTAAAGTAAAGAGGGAAACTGAGAATTTCTGATCATTAGATAATTCCTAGATGAAACCAGTAACTATGGATAAAACTAGAAAGTATGATCATAATAATAATTAATGGGCTGTATTATTAAATGAAACAAACCTCAAACACCTACATTGGGGGGTTATTACTGGAGGTAAGTACGTCCAGGAATTAGTGTGGTTCGTTCACTAATTCAATTAATATTAATCTAATCCTATAAAATAATATTGAAACTGATATCATTACCAAAAGAGGAACATAGATTATGAGCATAGTAATGAGTTACAGTAAACCACATATCAATCCCAAAGAATTCTGCACAAGATAAATTGCAATAGAATTATAAAAGGAAATAAATCTTAGCTTAATGAAGATTCCTTTAGAAAGCCATGGAAGTCCTCTTATTCTCCAGACTCGGTCGACTGACGAGTGGAACGGGTTAACATGGGGGAAGGCAGCGTGGAGAATTCTTCTCTCGTGCTGCAAGACAAATAATTTTCAGTAGCAACTGATTTAACTACTAAATCTATATTCAAGAATATTAAGAGTTACAGGTGACAAATTTTAATCACCTGTTATTAGGTGTTATCGTGAGTCGTAACGGACAATCACCCTGCTACTATTAAAACTTCTACCTGATGCATCACATAAAAGAATATACTTAGCTGTGGGCACTGTATAAGTATTAAGATTGCCGTGCTTCGCATCTCAGGCTCCGGCTAGGCCTATCCTGAATAGTGATGCGTCCCGCTGGCTGGTCACGTGTCGTCAGGAACCAAGTCAAAGGGCTCCTTATTTGACACCAGCACTAGCTGAAGATACTATCTGCAAGGTTATTCACGCCTCACAGTGGCGACTTTCATCTGAGGATGGATAACACCTGCCCTATTTGCTGGGCAATGGCGTCTTCTTATGAGTACGGTAAGCGCAGGTCTGCCTCTGAGCGGCTCTCCACGTGTACTGAGATGGCGTTCCTCTACCCACGCCGAGCCCGCGTTCATAAAACAAATTATTGTCTCGAACATTAATATTTCTCGCATTTGCGCTTGAAACGTTAAAGACTAGACGGGTTTATTATTTAGAGGAACAAAATATTGTTATTTACCAATTTAAGAATAGTAAATATATAAGGGAGAGGAATTAATGTCTCCCCATGGCATTCATTGGTGACGTTAACTATATCACGAGATAGACGCTATGATTCTAACGCTCTATTCAGCTTTTAGTTAGAGATCAATTCGTCTGCAATTAGTTATCATACAGAATGCTTTAATTATGGAGAATCGAATTTAATTCTCACACATATTGGATATATTGTGTTTACTGTAAGGAAATCTGACACAATACTGGCGTCAGGTGACGTGAGAATTCTAGCCTACTGCACAGATGAATTATTAGTACATGAGAATTCTACGAGTTGTTAATTTTACTTACTACAATAATTAGTATGGTTAGTAATAAGTAATGAGAATACAACAATGTTGTATTCGGTGTTGGAAATATCCAACATAACTCCGGGGGAGGGTTCTAGGGTCGTAGTGTACTGTGTTGTACTGACCTATCCCAAAGTGATATTAAGATTAGTACATTAGTATGTTAATATGTTAGTATGTTAGTACACACATAACGAACGTCCCGGATTTATCAAGGACTTACACGGACTTGAGTCTTGCTATTTACATGTCAAATGAAACATGTTGTTTGTAGCCTACACAATATTTATTGAATTCAACTCACACAATTTAAACTAACAGAATCTACGGTGATGCGATATCCTGGGTCATAGTGACGTGTAATGTTTCGTTACGTGATATCACATCGTAGTATCATCACAGTTTTCTCAGTGGGATGTGAAAGAAATTACTCTTGATCAGAGTTGTAATAGGTTTGCAGTTTCCCTTAGTGGAAACATGTATTAAATATTGAAACATTAAATGATTAAGTTATCGGTAATCAGGAACACTCTAAAGCTCACAATAAACTCAACAACTAGGGTCGCAGTGACATGTAATGGTGTATTACGTAGCTGCTGAATCGTAGGTAAACTCAGAATAAGTTCCTAAGAACTGATAACACTATTGTATGATTATACAGTAAAGTATTATTAGTCATTCGAGATCAAGGAGACTATGACACTACAGTAAGGTGACTGTCTAGGGTCGTTGTGACTTGTAACTATTGAGTTACTAGACAATAACATCACGCAGCATCACGATCACCTCAAATTCAAATGAGGAAATTGAATTAAATGTGCACTGCCGTGCAGTAGTCATGCTGACTGATGGTACAACTAATTTGCTAACTAGCTAAATTAATAGAAAAGTAGAGAACTGAAAGTTTATTCATTAAAATCAAGGAAAATTCTGAGTCGACAGTGAGAGTAGTAGCCTAGTCATTCTGACTTATGAGCTACTTAAATGGCAGCTCATAGGCTTGACACTGTAAACTTGTTAATACGAAATCACCTTTACATGAAACTGAGTTTATTAAATCAGTCTCTATAAGTATAGTCAACTGTAATTAATGGTGAGTACAGATTAGGCTAGTACTCAGTTGACACTAACTAAAGTCCCTAAACCTACCTAAATAAATGGTTTGAATTTCTAACCTACCTAAGTAAGGGACTAAGCTAATTGTGAGCAAAGTACTCGAATTAACATAGTGAGCAGTATTGAGCTCATTAACAGGTCGAGTTATATTGAACTCTTGAACATGGTGAGCTACAGTGAGCTCGTTAGCAGTGCTAACAGAGTGAGTTACAGTGAACTCGTCAACAGTGTTGACAGGGTGAGCTACAGTGAGCTCGTTAGCAGTGCTAACAGGGTGAGTTGCAGTGAACTCGTCAACAGTGTTGACAGGGTGAGCTACAGTGAGCTCGTTAGCAGTGCTAACAAGGTGAGTTGCAGTGAACTCGTCAACAGTGTTGACAGGGTGAGCTCGTTAGCAGTGCTAACAGGGTGAGTTGCAGTGAACTCGTCAACAGTGTTGACAGGGTGAGCTGCAGTGAGCTCGTTAGCAGTGCTAACAGGGTGAGCTGCAGTGAGCTCGTTAACAGTTAACAGGGTGAGTTCAGTGAACTCGAATTAATGAGGTGGAGTTTTGTCATTCGATTGTCACGGCGAGCAATATTAAGCTCGTAAGCATGGTGAACGAGCACTCATATTATTACGTTAATTCTAAGGTGAGCTATATTGAGCTCGTTAGCAGTGCTAACAGGGTGAGCTACAGTGAGCTCGAATTAACGAGGTGGAGTTTTGTCATTCAATTGTCATGGCGAGCAATATTAAGCTCGTACGCATGGTGAACAAGCACTCATATTATTACGTTAATTCTAAGGTGAGCTATATTGAGCTCAGGAAGCATGTTAATTAACAAGGCTAATGTTTAACGATAATGCATTAAACATATTAGTTTTCTGTAAATTCACTTACATATTAGTAAGTTTGCAAGTTTGTTCGTGCTGCGCTCCTACACTAAATAAGCAGAAACGAAAGAAAAACAACTCAAACAATTAATGCAAGTATTTATCACTAACTCTTAGTGCAGAAAACATGGTATTAAGAAGGTTTTCTTGGCAAACCTTTAAGCGCAAGTATAGTGGACCAGTGGTCCTAGTGAATTTATTACTAAATTCAGGAAATGCCAGTGGCATTATGTGCTAGATTCTCTAGCCTAACATTGCAATTTAACTAGGAAGACTGAGTGTGGTCAATTACTACTTGTCGAGAATAATTCTAGGTCTGCAGTGAATTCAATAGTTTGGTCGCTGTGACTAGTACTTGTTTGAGTACGGACCATTGGTTTTCACTGAGAGCTATGAAACATCTCGGCGAGTATCAATTGTACTACATTCAATCTGAGTTTATTACTCAGCTGTGTTTCTCCTTTTAGCTTGCTGCTGGAGAATTGATTTACTGCTGACTAATTTATTATTATTGGCAGGTTTAGGCTTGTTCACATTCAGAACTTTACCAGTAAGTAAGTAGCCTCCTGCAGATTGGAGCATATTCATTACCAATCGTTTAACATGTCCAGTTATGAACTGGTAATAGTAGTCGGCTCCTACTAGTACATCTACATTGTTAAGGCGGTCAGACATTAATTTGTTGTCAGCCAAATTAATTTCACGTTCCTGCAGGAAGTGGGCTGTGTACCCCAGACCCTTAATGTTTAAGTCTAAAGGTATTTGATCTACAACAATGGCTTGGACAGCCTTGGCATGACTACCTAGTCGTACAAGCGTTTGAACTACTGAGTATTCATGGGTTCCTCGATTTATCATGAACCCTGACAAGTTTAAATTTACCTGTCCTATTGGTTGTAAATTAATTGCCTCGGCTGCCCTTTGAGTAATGAAAGTTCTCTGGGAACCTTGATCAAATAGTCCACGTATGGTGATCTTGGATCCTCTGTTCTTCACTTGGAGTTGGGCAGTGGGCAAGGCAGCATCCACTTGAGTTGCTTGTGAAGTTACGCTGTACACATCTCGCACCTTGCAGCACTGTACTGGTGTAGATTCTCTACGTCCTATTCTAGGATTGACATAATTAGTCCTAACTAATTTGCACAGTGCAGCATGATGCTTGTCCCTTCTACACCTATTGCAGGTGTTCAGTGGGGTGTCACAGCTGTTAACATTATGTGGTTTGAGACACCTAGTACATCTGTGTAACTGTTTGAGTCGTCTGACTCTTGTGTCTCTATTAGGATAATTAGTACATTTGTACAGAGAATGTTTTTGATTGCAAAACAAGCACATTCCCCATCCTACAGATCGTTTGGGGGTTACCGATTTAGGTAAAACTGTATTTGCAGGTTGTGATGGTTTTGCTGTTTGCATTTGCTTGTTATTTATTCTCTTGTGAGTAATTGGTGTACTCTGGGGAACCATTAACAGGCTCTTGGGAGTGCTCTTTGGACTATTAGGTCTCTTAGGAGCACCTGTGGAGTTATTAGCAGTGCCCTTTGGACTATTAGGTCTCTTAGGAGCACCTGTGGGACTCTTAGGCCTCACTGATAAATCAGTGTTTGACTGATTTTGGTTACATTGATTATTAGCACCTTGGTTACCTAGTGACAGAGTCACTTTAGGAGTTTCAGGTAAGGAAACTGATGTAGGGACAGTTTTGGTGCATTCAGATTTAGCATTAATTGCTTGGCCTGCTGTATGATTGCTCATATTACGCAAACCTGTAAATATATCCTGCATTGACAGGGTATTACCATTCTGGCATACATATAGTTTATTAAGTGTGTCACCAGACAATTTTCTTTGGATGATAATTTTAGTCATCCACTCAGTAGTTGGGTGATCCACCTCTTTACTGAAAGAATTTATCAGTGACTCAAGCTGAAAACTAAAGGCTTGTAAAGAGTCAACTGAATGCTCTAGTGAAGATAAATTTAATAATTGGTGCACAAGGTTTATAATAGTCTTCTCATTGTTAGCGCTTGCTTTAGAAGGCTGTTGTGAGCAATTGTGACCATTACTTGTGTTGCTTAAGGCTTCTTGTTTAGCCTCAGCTTTGATTACAGCTTCGACTGCTGCTGCAGCATTAGCTTTATCATTTTCTGGTTCAGATTCACTGATCATTGCAGCTTCACTTGTTTCATCTGCAGCTTCACTTGTTTCTCTGGGTTCTTGTGATAAGCTAGTTAATTCAGTAGCTTTATGTATTGAACTTATAGAATCCAGGGAACATTGAGAAGAGTGGTCTGAAAATTGGTCAGACTCTGTAAACAAATCATCACATGAAGCTGTATTAGATGAGAGGTTAGAAAATGAAGGTTGAACTTCAGTTGTTGATCCTGTATAGTGATCAGTATTGATTAGAGGATTCTCCTCGTCTTGATGTAGTTCAGGTATTTCATCTGAACTGAGTGTTGACTCAGGTGTAGGTCTATTAATGATCGACTCCATCCACTCGGGAATATCTTGTCCCGTAAGCCCCTCTTTATATCGGTTTAACCTGGTTTGAACGTAATGTTCATAGTTATCAAGATCAGATTCTGTTAGACTTAAGTGGTCTGAGACAGTATGACCGACTTGGAGTAAATTCCTGTGGGACTCGATCACAGTCTTTACATGATCATATTTTTGGATGGCGTACTTTATGTAACTTGCTAGTCTGCAGACGTCACCTGGGTCAGTTTCTACACAGAGATGACATTTCATAAGCAGTTCTCCTAGACGGATTTGAAGAGCTCTCAAGAATCTTGCATTCCTTTCTAAAGGATTCATTCTTGCGGTAAATTGAGCCTGATAGGGCTTATGTAGCTAGTGGTATAGCTATAGTCTGCTCCTTGATGCAGAGCAGGTATAATTATTGACAGCCTGATAGGGCTTATGTAGCTAGTGGTATAGCTATGTTGTCTGCTCCTTGATGTAGAGCAGGTATAATTATTGACAGCCTGATAGGGCTTATGTAGCTAGTGGTATAGGTATGGTGTCTGCTCCTTGATGTAGAGCAGGTATAAGTATTGACAGCCTAATGTTTCTTGAGGCTGGTTGTAATTTACCTCATTTAGAGGTTAGCTACCTACCTAATAATAAGCAACTAAGATTTGAGTGGTACCTTGATCTCACTACAGGTGTTCCTCAGCTTAGCTCTTCTAAATCAGCCTCGGATGGGTAGTGGACTTACAGTAACACTCAAAGACATACATAGAAATATGCAATAAAATAATTACACAATAAATGGTTAATCCCACCCTTGATAGGGTCAGCACAAAAGAATAATATATGTCACTAACTAGCTCAAGCCTAGTCGTGAGAATTTCTACTTAAGAAACTACAACTATATTTAGTCTGTGCTTGTGCCAGATTCAACACAATCACAGCCTAAATTGCTACCTACTGAAGGTTGGCAAAGATTATAATATGGTGCAGTAATGTGCAAATAATTGTGCTGTATTTTTGTATTTTATATAATATACACTTGTGTAATTATGTGCATAAGAAATTAAATGAACACAAAAGAATTAATTGTGTTTGGCAAGTATTCTACTGCCGTAAATATTATCTAACTCCTGAATGTACTCCTAATTGTGGAATAAAATATTATCAGGGTTAGTAATGATTAACTAATATGAGATCAGTAATTTATATTAGTATACTGGATCCCTAAATGTTAATGATCCACCGACTTGAGTGAATCAGTAATTATAACATGGATTCAGGCTATAATGGACAGTCTGCTGACAGCCATACATTGAAACATTGGTATAGCCTAAATGGTTAACACTTAATTGGTGTTAGTGATTAATATAAGGTTATGAGCTGTTGCTCTTGGTGACCTAAAGATTCTACTTCAGTATGAAGTGTAGGTCTAAATGTTGTGGGTAATTGGTTATGACCCACTAAAGCTATGTATAAGGTAGCTGTTAGTGTGATCTAGGCTAACTGATGTGTTACACTGTTAGTTGACACAATTAATTAAATAGTTAGTCTAGCTTCTATCACACAAGGATTAGTTATTAATGGTTAATATTTTAATTATAAATTTAATGCCTATCCGGTTCGATAAGGACCATAATGTGGGATATTTGGGGCTTGAATCTGATTATTTAAATATTAATGTAGTAAATTAAATTACGAAGGACCACCCGCTTTTAAAGTAAAGAGGGAAACTGAGAATTTCTGATCATTAGATAATTCCTAGATGAAACCAGTAACTATGGATAAAACTAGAAAGTATGATCATAATAATAATTAATGGGCTGTATTATTAAATGAAACAAACCTCAAACACCTACATTGGGGGGTTATTACTGGAGGTAAGTACGTCCAGGAATTAGTGTGGTTCGTTCACTAATTCAATTAATAACAATCTAATCCTATAAAATAATATTGAAACTGATATCATTACCAAAAGAGGAACATAGATTATGAGCATAGTAATGAGTTACAGTAAACCACATATCAATCCCAAAGAATTCTGCACAAGATAAATTGCAATAGAATTATAAAAGGAAATAAATCTTAGCTTAATGAAGATTCCTTTAGAAAGCCATGGAAGTCCTCTTATTCTCCAGACTCGGTCGACTGACGAGTGGAACGGGTTAACATGGGGGAAGGCAGCGTGGAGAATTCTTCTCTCGTGCTGCAAGACAAATAATTTTCAGTAGCAACTGATTTAACTACTAAATCTATATTCAAGAATATTAAGAGTTACAGGTGACAAATTTTAATCACCTGTTATTAGGTGTTATCGTGAGTCGTAACGGACAATCACCCTGCTACTATTAAAACTTCTACCTGATGCATCACATAAAAGAATATACTTAGCTGTGGGCACTGTATAAGTATTAAGATTGCCGTGCTTCGCATCTCAGGCTCCGGCTAGGCCTATCCTGAATAGTGATGCGTCCCGCTGGCTGGTCACGTGTCGTCAGGAACCAAGTCAAAGGGCTCCTTATTTGACACCAGCACTAGCTGAAGATACTATCTGCAAGGTTATTCACGCCTCACAGTGGCGACTTTCATCTGAGGATGGATAACACCTGCCCTATTTGCTGGGCAATGGCGTCTTCTTATGAGTACGGTAAGCGCAGGTCTGCCTCTGAGCGGCTCTCCACGTGTACTGAGATGGTGTCCCTCTACCCACGCCGAGCCCGCGTTCATAAAACAAATTATTGTCTCGAACATTAATATTTCTCGCATTTGCGCTTGAAACGTTAAAGACTGGACGGGTTTATTATTTAGAGGAACAAAATATTGTTATTTACCAATTTAAGAATAGTAAATATATAAGGGAGAGGAATTAATGTCTCCCCATGGCATTCATTGGTGACGTTAACTATATCACGAGATAGACGCTATGATTCTAACGCTCTATTCGGCTTTTAGTTAGAGATCAATTCATCTGCAATTAGTTATCATACAGAATGCTTTAATTATGGAGAATCGAATTTAATTCTCACACATATTGGATATAATGTGTTTACTGTAAAGAAATCTGACGCAATACTGGCGTCAGGTGACGTGAGAATTCTAGCCTACTGCACAGATGAATTATTAGTACATGAGAATTCTACGAGTTGTTAATTTTACTTACTACAATAATTAGTATGGTTAGTAATAAGTAATGAGAATACAACAATGTTGTATTCGGTGTTGGAAATATCCAACAGTAGATGAACGACATATGAGATTCAGAAACAAGTAGTGTATTGTGAGGACTAATAATAAACAGAAGCTCCCCTATGACTCTGTAATATCCCCATTGGCCAAACTATTATGTATTACCGATAAGACCTACCATTAATGTATGATGACTTACTGTAAATATGTAGCTCTTGTAATAGCACTTTCTCTGTAACTAGCTGACATTGTAACTATAAGGTGTGAAGGATAGATGAAATTGTTTATGTAATAATCTAAGATGAAGTCTGATAAAGACCTTTTGTGCCCTCTGTAATGCTTTTGCGCTACCGCTCACAGGATGAGTATGGGGTGCACAATAAACTAGCCGCCTTCGGCGGCAACAATAAAAATTCAGGAACATAAATTACCTGGTACATAACTTACAGGGATCATAACTTACAGGATACATAACTTACAGGAATATAACTTAAAGGTTACATAAATTACAGTAACATAACTTACAGGGAGTATAACTTACTAGGAATTCAACTTACATGTAACATAAATTACAGGGAATATAACTTTCTGGGGACATAACTTTCAGGGAACATAACTTACAATGAACATAACTTATAGGGAGCATAACTTACATGGAATATAACTTATAGAGAGAATAACTTAAAGGTGATATAACTTGCATGGAATATTTATTTATTTATTTATTTATTTATTTATTTATTTATATATATATATATATATACAAGAAGGTACATTGGGTTTGTGAGAATACATTGGATAGTACAGTATTTACACTCTTGTAAAGCCACTAGTACGCTTATATAACTTACATGGAACTATATAACTTACTATATATAACTTACTATATATAACTTACATATAATATGATATAACTTACATGGAACATAACTTACATGGAATACAACTTATAGGGAACATAGCTTACAGGTAACATAACTTACATGGAATGCAACTTATAGGGAACATAGCTTACAGGGAACATAACTTACATGGAATACAACTTATAGGGAACATAACTTATTGGGAACATAACATACCG
Source organism: Procambarus clarkii (assembly GCF_040958095.1). Taxonomy (NCBI): domain Eukaryota; kingdom Metazoa; phylum Arthropoda; class Malacostraca; order Decapoda; family Cambaridae; genus Procambarus; species Procambarus clarkii. The sequence goes on along the minus strand of NC_091195.1, from coordinate 6,328,797 downwards.
AGAACAAAATTTACGTGGAATATAACGTACAGGTAACATAAGATCCAGGTAACATAACTTACAGGTAACATAACTTACAGGTAACATAACTTACAGGTAACATAATATACAGGTAACATAACTTATAGGTAACATAATATACAGGGAACATAATTTACATGGAATATAACGTACAGGTAACATAACTTACAAGGACCCTAACTTGTATTGAATATAACATACAGTTAACATAAGTTACAGATAACAAAACTTACAGGTAATATAAGTTACAGGTAACATAAGTTACAGGGAACATAACTTACAAGAATATAACATACAGGTAACATACCTTATAGGAAACATAACTCAGGGAACATTACCTACAGGAACATAATTTACGGGTTACGTAACTTTGTGAACATTCATAAACAGGATTCGTCTCTTACAGGACACACAACATCCAAAAGACATTAATTGTTACCGCAAGTCAACAATACTGTTTTCATTGTTTACACCGGTTTATTTAGTTTAGAAATTTTTTTCATGCAACCTGCAGGCAAATGCTTAGTCCCAATAAACACACAGAACTTAATTATCAATTTTCCTAATTCATAATTTCACAGTCCATTCTCCAATAATGATAGTACTTATAGCAAGTATGTTTGATCAGACTTACACAAATGAACTGTTTCAGTCAACAATGTTCACATTTTGTTCTACTGATGTACGTTTCTTGCTTTAATACTGTGCATTAAAATATTTAAGGCAGTTTTGTTGGATTGACTGGAAATTTAAACCACAAAGCACTCTGAACAATTATGCGAGATTCAGGATCATTAATTATTTTGAGAGATTATTTGTATTTTAAAACTTTTGTTAAAACATGTCTGTCAGCACATATATAATTAACAAAATATATTTGTAGTGTTGCAGCAAAGAGATTGTAAGTGTTGTTCCCTTTATCTCATTAATGTTGTTCCCATTATTATTTTAGAATTTAAAATTATTCGTAAATACAGCAGCTTAGTACAAGTTAATAATAAATTTAATAGCCTAATAGAAGTAAGTCATGTACAAAATATCTTAATACAAGTAAATCACCAATTCAAAAGCCTATTATCTGTTTTAAAAAGGTGTAGGATCGGTCGAAGGAAATGTGTACTGATGAGCGCTGTTCTCTCCTTAATAGTAAGCTTCCTCACCGTGTCTTCGACCAATGTGGAGACTTACATCTTTATGAGAGCACTTTTGCAGGTGGTTGTCTTGGCTGTAACACGGGTTGCCTGCTTGTCAGTAAGTATCAAAAATACTTCTTGCATCAGTATAGTCGAGGTCACATTCTAACCCATTACATATAAATATAATCCAAGGTATAGTATGTACTAAACTTGACCAAGCAATGCATTGAGGAACATTGACGTTTGGACGTACATGGTAGGTTCATTCTTTATTTATTAAAACATGTTTTAAGTACATAGTTTCGCCTTGGTTAGGCCTAGTTAGCTCCTATGGTTGGTGATTGTATATAGCTATGCATAAGTTGAATTACAGTATTTTACACATTGTCAAAATTATAAATCATTATTACGTACAATATTATACGTTTTCAAGTACGTAAAACATCTGATGTTCTATCTAAAGTTAATATAATTGCAAAAGTTTCCACATCCATTGTCGCAAGTGTGGCACGAACTGTGTCACGCTTGATGATATACTAAAGTTATGACGGATTAAAATATTTTGACTGCAATAATATAGATTTGTATGTAAAGCTATAGACTAAGGCAGATACCTCGTCTAAAGTAATATTACGCATTATGATATTTGAAGGAACTGAATCTAACGTTAAGGCCTAACATAAATGGATGGACCGGAGGTAACAATATATGAACTTAACTGAATACATTGACTGAATAGAACTGATTGAATGTAATATCATCAGATACGGGAAGCAAGTATTTCTACTGCCTCGCCATGCTATTTTAGCTCACGTGCCTCCATTGTTTACGTTTCTAAAAACAAACACACACACACACCTGTTTCTGCCTCTGCCGGGGATCGAACCTGGAATATTAGGACTACGACCCCAGAGTGCTGTCCACTAAGTCGTGAGACCCGATAGGTTCTGTGTGTTTGTACTCACAACTAGGTGAGTACACACACACAGAAGGAATTAGGCTGTGATGCCAAAGGCAGAGTCCATACATATTTTCAAAAGTAGATATGATAGAGCCCAATAGGTAGATTAACTTCAGTTGATTAACGGGTGAGAGACGGAACCAAAGAGCCGAAACTCAACTCCTGCAATCATAATTAGGAGAGTATAGACACACACGAAGCTGGAACAATGAGGAGGACCACGAAAAGTAGACTATTTACTTGGATAAAAAAAACTGTCAGGAAATGAAGGCATTAATCAGATGCAGTGTAACAGACATAAGGAATGTTACCAGTGGAGTACCATAAGGTTCAGTTCAAAAGCCAGTAATGTTGTTTGTCTATATAAAGCATCTATGAGAAGGAATTCAGGTTACATGAACATGTTTGTTGATGATACTAACTTACTAGCTAGAGGCTCTAAGGCTCTAAGATGGCTGCCATGCTCTTCAAAATGACCTAGGCAAAATAAATGAATGGAGTAACACATGGCAAATGGAATTTAATGAGGACAAATGCCACGTAATGAAATGTAAAATAAGGGAAGATAAGCTACAAACAATCTATATGTTATGTGAAAAAGTTAAAGAACTGGACAAAGAGATCTAAGGGTGGTTCTGGATAGTAACTGTGAACAGAGGATTACATCAAAAGCATTGTGAGAGAAGCCTACACTACACTTTTTACAATGTTCAAAATTGTTTTCATATTCATGGATGAGGAAATAATAAATGATTCGCGACATTCTTGTGAGTGAAAGTGGAGTATATAACAGTTGTATGGTGTCCATATAAAAGTGGAGTATATAACAGTTGTATGGTGTCCATATAAAAGTGGAGTATATAACAGTTGTATGGTGTCCATATAAAAGTGGAGTATATAACAGTTGTATGGTGACCATATAAAAGTGGAGTATATAACAGTTGTATGGTGTCCATATAAAAGTGGAGTATATAACAGTTGTATGGTGACCATATAAAAGTGGAGTATATAACAGTTGTATGGTGACCATATAAAAGCACAACAGCAGAAAAGATGCCAAAACATGCTACTAAATGACTTTCAAACCTAAACAAACAAATATGAGCGGTGAGGAAAAACTTGAGGTGTTAAAAGTGCAAACGCTAATGCAAAGAAAAGAGGAGATATGATCACCATTTACAAAATCTCGATAGGAATGAACACGTTCACGAGGAGAAATTTTAAAAACTTGTAAAGTCTTGATCAAGAGGCTACAAACTCCAGCTTAGAAAGCATCGTTGCCGGAAAATTTCCGAAATTCTCTTTTACGAACACAGTTGTAGAATGTAAACGGAAAAAATTAGAGACGCGCGCGGATGCTAAATCACCAGCAGTTTCAAAATCATATGAGAAAGATAGTAGGTGAGACAGGACACCAGTATTGAAGCTCTTATCCTCTAACTACATATGGGTAATTACACAAATAAACATACAAACAAACATATACCAATCATGGCCTTACAGAAGACACGAAATTTCAAGATTGAAAGTGAAATCTGGCAAGTTGTGCACATGCAGCCTCCGGCAGGTACTTAACAGACAGGCGCGAGTTACAGACAGGAATCAAAGTTCTGAACACCAGCATCTGTTCCTCTTCCCTCAAGCCAACTAAATAACTCACCCTCATTCAGTGCTTTAAGTGCTATCACAACGCACATGAAACACGTGCGTTGTGTACTACATATGGACCACCACTTACCACATATGTCAGACCAATCCTGAAGTATGCGGCTCCAGCATGGAGTCCATATCTAGTAAATCATAAGACTAAACTGAAAAAGGTTCAAAGGTTTGCCACCAGACCCGAACTGAGGGGCATGACCTAAGAGGAGAGACTACGGGAATAAAACCTCACGTCACTGGGAGACAGAAGAGATAGAGGGGACATGATCACCATATATAAGATTCTCAGAGGAATTGATAGGGTAGATAAAGACAGACTATTCACCACAAGGGGCACACGCACTAAGGGACACACGTGGAAATTGAGTGCCCAAATGAGCCATAGAGACGTTAGAAAGAATATTTTCAGTGTCAGAGTAATAGACAAATGAAATGCATTAGACAGTGATGTGGTGGAGGCTGACTCCGTACACAGTTTCAAGTGTAGATATGATAGAGCCCAGTAGGCTCGGGAACCTGTATATTAGTTGATTGACAGTTGAGAGGCGGAACCAAAGAGCCAGAGTTCAACCCCCGCAAGCACAATTAGGTAAGTACAAATAGGTAAGTACGTAATGTAAAGCACTACAATAAATCTGCTCAAAATGCTCTGCTCCTAGACACTTGTGGTGAAAATGTCCCCCTGCAGATCCCTCAACTGCGCCAATTGTCAAGGCCCTCACAGTGCTGTAGACAAACAATGCCCACGTAGGAAACAAGCCCTGAAAGCACTTGGATCTAACCAGCATCAGCATCCATCTCCCACTAACAACACAAATGCTGCACATCAACTTCCTCTCAATCAGCGCACCCATCATACCTCTGTGTCCTACTCCAGTGCAGCTCAAAACCATCCTAATATCCCTTACCAACATCCCATCACTACTTTTCCCCTCTCTCTACCACCCCATACACCAGCATCCATCACTGTTTACCCTGACTCTCCACCACCCCATACACCAACATCCATCACTCTTTACCCTCACCCTCCACCACCCCATACACCAACATCCCATCACTGCTTACCCTCACCCTCCACCACCCCATACACCAACATCCCATCGCTGCTTACCCTCTCCCTCCACCACCCCATACACCAACATCCCATCACTGCTTACCCTGACTCTCCTCCACCCCATACTCCAACATCCCATCACTGCTTACCCTCTCCCTCAACGACCCCATACACCAACATCTTCACCGATTGCTTTGAAATTATCACACAACGTTCTTTTCGCATCTGAGCGGGTTTATATATACATACTATATAGATGTCACGACTGTAATGGAACAAAAACAGACTTTATTTAAAAACTGTGTTTTTCATGTGAGGCAAATCATCGAAACCTCTTTATCGATTCCTTTGAAATTTGGACACAAAGTTGCATTGGAATAGGCGCGCGTTTTTGTATACCTACTATATTCATGTTTCACCTATGACAGGAAAAAACAAGTTTTTTTTTTTTAAACAGCGCATCTGTTGCATATAAGAGCAACACACGCTGTAATCTCCAAAAGTTCTTCCCAGATTGCTTTGAAATTTTGACACAACGTTCCATTCGAATACATGAGTGTTTTTATATACCTACTATATAGATACCACACTTGTGACAGGTAAAAGCATTTTTTGGGGGGTTAAGAGCGCCACCTGTTGCTCGTAATAGCAACAGAGGCTATACTAAATATGTTACGAGTCCATTTCAATGTTTCCGACTGCATTGCTAAATAGAATTTTCATAGATTTCGATTTAATTTCATTTTGATTTAATTATTTTCTGTGACATTGCGTTGGAATTGAACTGTATCGGGCGAGAGAGTGGGGAATGGTGGGGAGGATGAGGGGACGGGAGTGGGGGATGGTGGGGAGTACGAGGGGACAGGGGAATGAAGAATGGTGCGGAGGACGAGGAAAGGGGAGTGAGGGATGGTGGGGAGGATGAGGGAGGGGGGAATGGAAGGGAGGATGAGGGGACGGGGGAGTGGGAGATGGTGGGGAGGACGAGGGGATGGTGGAGTGGGGAATGGAAAGGAGGATGAAGGGACGGGGAATGATTGGGAGGACGAGGGGATGGTGGAGTGGGGAATGGAAAGGAGGATGAAGGGACGGGGAATGATTGGGAGGACGAGAGGACGGGGGAGAGGGGATGGTGGGGAGGACTGGGAGATAGGGGAGGTTGCTGTGCTCAACAATGCACATGTGTTACAGAGCCACAGCAACGCGTGGCCGGGTACAGCTAGTTTTAACAATAATAATAATAATAATAATAATAATAATAATAATAATAATAATAATAATAATTAATAATTAATAATAATAATAATAATAATAATAGTTTATTTTAGGAAAAGTCCATACATACAAAATGAGTTACAAGCAGAATGTTTGATATCTAGATAGAGCTACTATATAATATGCCTAAAGTGGTAAGAACTCTATACATGTAAGATGTAAAGCCATAATAAGCACAGTGTTTCTGAGAACTCTTCCATGTTCCATTGCCAAGGAAACATCCGTGTATTTGTTGAAAATGTTCCAATGTATCTTGAACACCAGAAGCTCTCTGTCATCCATGTTCCACCTTCACTCATAGGGGCTCCCCCAGTATTTGTACCATGGAACACTCCTCACTCTTCCCATATCATTCAGCAGGTACATCTTCCATAGTTCCCCTGCCTACGCGGAGGGTTCTCTGTACACCACAGAAAACGTTTTGACAACAGGCAATTCTCACCCAGGACTATACTACTCGAGATCAATAGTTCTATCTACACCTGCTGCTCCTGTCCACCCACCCTTTACCACCTCATCATGCACTGACATCGACAGAAACACGCCTCTCATGCCATTCAACCTAGATACATTTCTACAACAATCACCCTTACACCTCAGCCAACCCTTTTCCTTAAAAGATCCCAGAGGTCACAATCATCATCAACCTCTTTACCCCATTCTGAGTGGTCCATCACCTCATCCCTCTCATGAGCACCTGCATCCCTCCCATGAGCACTTGCATCCCTCTCATGAACACCTGCATCCCTCTCATGAGCACTGCATCCCTCTCATGAGCACCAGCATCCCTCTCATGAGCACCAGCATCCCTCTCATGAGCACCTGCATCCCTCTCATGAGCACCTGCAGCCCTCTCATGAGCACCAGCATCCCTCTCATGAGCACCAGCATCCCTCTCATGAGCACCTGCATCCCTCTCATGAGTACCAGCATCCCTCTCATGAGCACCTGCATCCCTCTCATGAGCACCTGCATCCCTCTCATGTGCACCTGCATCCCTCTCATGAGCACCTGCATCCCTCTCATGTGCACCTGCATCCCTCTCATGAGCACCTGCATCCCTCTCATGTGCACCTGCATCCCTCTCATGAGCACCTGCATCCCTCTCATGAGCACCAGCATCCCTCTCATGAGCACCTGCATCCCTCTCATGAGCACCTGCAGCCCTCTCATGTGCACCTGCATCCCTCTCATGAGCACCTGCATCCCTCTCATGTGCACCTGCATCCCCTCTCATGAGCACCTGCATCCCTCTCATTAGCACCTGCATCCCTCTCATGAGCACCTACATCACTCATGAGCACCTGCATCCCTCTCATGAGCACCTGCATCCCTCCCATGAGCACCTGCATCCCTCTCATGAACACCTGCATCCCTCTCATGAGCACCTGCATCCCTCTATTGAGCACCAGCATCCCTCTATTGAGCACCTGCATCCCTCTCAGGTGCACCTGCATCCGTCTCATGAGCACATGTATCCCTCTCATGAGCACCTGCATCCCTCTCATGAGCACCTGCATCACTCTCATGAGCACCAGCATCCCTCTCATGAGCACCTGCATCCCTCCCATGGGCTCCTGCATCCCTCTCATGAACACCTGCATCCCTCGCATGAGCACCTGCATCCCTCTATTGAGCACCAGCATCCCTCTCATGAGCACCTGCATCCCTCGCATGAGCACCTGCATCCCTCTCATGAGCACCAGCATCCCTCGCATGAGCACCTGCATCCCTCTCATGAGCACCTGCATCCCTCTCATGAGCACCAGCATCCCTCTCATGTGCACCTGCATCCCTCTCATGAGCACCAGCATCACTCTCATGAGCCCCTGCATCACTCTCATGAGCACCTGCATCCCTCTCATGAACACCTGCATCCCTCTCATGAGCACCTGCATCCCTCTCATGAGCACCTGCATCCCTCTCATGTGCACCTGCATCCCTCTCATGAGAACCTGCATCCCTCTCATTAGCACCTGCATCCCTCTCATGAGCACCTGCATCCCTCTCATGAGCACCTGCATCCCTCTCATGAGCACCTGCATCCCTCTCATGAGCACCTGCATCCCTCTCATGAGCACCTGCATCACTCTCATGAGCACCAGCATCCCTCTCATGAGCACCTACATCCCTCTCATGAGCACCTGCATCCCTCTCATGAGCACCTGCATCCCTCTCATGAGCACCGGTATCACTCTCATGAGCACCTGCATTCCTCTCATGAGCACCTGCATCCCTCTCATGTGCACCTGCATCCCTCTCATGAGCACCTGCACCACCCTCATGAGCACCTGCATCCCTCTCATGAGCACTTGCATCACTCTCATGATCACCAGCATCCCTCTCGTGAGCACCTGCATCCCTCTCATGAGCACCTGCATCCCTCACATGAGCACCTGCATCCCTCACATGAGCACCTGCATCCCTATCATGAGCACCTGCACTCTCAGAGTTCCTCCAGAGTGTCACAACTCCCCCCCCCCCCTCTCCCCCGGGGTTCACCTGGTCGGCAGTAGTATAAAGTACGCCGGAACGTGTCCGTTTGGCTTTTTTCGAGGGACACGTTCTGGCGTACCTGTTTTTCGTTTGAGTTTTGAGGGGACACGTTCTGGCGTACCTGTTTTTCGTTACAGTTTTGAAGGGACACGTTCTGGCGTACCTGTTTTTCGTGACAGTTTTGAAGGGACATGTTCTGGTGTATCTGTTTTTCGTGACAGTTTTGAGGGGACACGTTCTGGCGTACCTGTTTTTTGTCACAGTTTTGAGGGGACACGTTCTGGCGTACCTGTTTTTCGTCACAGTTTTGAAGGGACACGTTCAGGCGTATTTGTTTTTCGTGTCAGTTTTGAGGGGACACGTTCTGGCGTACCTGTTTTTCGTCACAGTTTTGAAGGGACACGTTCTGGCGTAACTGTTTTTCGTGACAGTTTTGAAGGGACACGTTCTGGCGTACCTGTTTTTCGTGACAGTTTTGAAGGGACACGTTCTGGCGTACCTGTTTTTCGTCACAGTTTTGAAGGGACACGTTCTGGCGTACCTGTTTTTCGTCACAGTTTTGAAAGGACACGTTCTGGCGTACCTGTTTTTCGTCACAGTTTTGAGAGGACACGTTCTAGCGTACCTGCTTTTCGTCACAGTTTTGAGGGGACACGTTCTGGCGTACCTGTTTTTCGTTACCCTGCTGACCCATGCACGGGCATTGCTAATGGTCAATGACGTCATCAACTTACCTGGGGATTAAAAGGCCGGCTCCTGGCTCCATCATTTTTCGTTACCTCAGCGACCCCGCACAGGCATTGCTAATGGTGACCCGGTATTCTTCTTCCCTGAATAAGTCCGTTTTCTGTTATAGTGTATTTATTCCCATTTTTAATGTTTATAGCAAAGGAGGATTCAAATGCTGCCTTCTGCAAAGCCTAATGGGCAATGGCGTTAATCATTATAAGCTCGTTTTTTCTCAATAAGGTATTACCGTACCGTTTCCCATTGTCTAAGATCATTTTATAGCTAAGATTACATATTAACATAAGAAATGAGTTCAAACCCTGTTACAGAACCAGTATTTACCCAGGTCTTTTTCCTAAATCTAAAACTTATTCCAATTTATGCCCGTTGTTTCATGTTCTGTCTAGTGTTGATAATTTTAATAGCCTATTAATATCCCCCTTTAGCATGTCCATTCATTCACAGCTCTATTATGTCACATCTATTTCTTCGCCTTTCTAGAGAATGTAATTTAAGCTTTGTCAATCTTTCTTCAGAGATTGCTTATTGAGCATAGGACAAAATAAAAATGAAAACCTACTATCATTCATTTGTATGAAAACAGTCCCCTGCCAAGCGTGGTAACTTCAATGCGATTTCAGTAGTAATCCAATATTGCTGCATAAACGCATAAATGTATTTGCATGTACATAAATATATATGCACATCTCACATTCGCTCAAAACATACCTCCCCACACCTTGCTGTAGCATATAACAAAAAAAAATATTCATTCAGTGTTCATATATATGGACTACATTCAGTAAACCCTCTTTACTATGACCATTCAGTCACACCTCTATCATTTCACCCCTATTTCTTGCTCTTCTTCTTTCTAGGGAATGTAATTTGAGCTTTGACAATCTTCCTTGAAGGATCGTTTATTTCTCACAGGGCAAAATAAAATCTGCTATCAGTCATTTATATGAAAAAAAACAGGGCCCTGGGCATTGGCAATCTCAATGCGAGTTCAGTAGTAATCCAATATTGTCCCTAACCATATACACATCTCACATTTGCACAAAACATACCTCCCACACCTTACTGTAGCATATAACAAATCAAAATATTCATTCAGTAAAAACTAGCCTCTCATGTTTTTGAAATAAGACCTTCTGCAATTACCTTATTTTGTGACGTCATCATCCCTAATGCGGCGCGAGGTGCCAACATGCTAAATTCGGATCTCAGGAGGTTCACACATAAGTGTGAACTCTTAATCAGGCTTAATACCTCAACTATACTCTGTGCTTCACCAGAGTCGATATTCAGCTACAATGGCTCGTATTTTCGCTCATTGCTCCTATTTTCTGCTATTCATAAACCCTATCAAACTATCCTAACCTAACTTATTATATATAACAAACAAATACGTTCTACAGACCAGTTGTTGTTGTTGTTTAGTGACATCACAAAAAGCCACCTCAGGTATAGGGATAAGGTATTGATGGCCATTAGCATAAGTGTCAAGGTATTACAGCACCTGACTGGTCAACTATTTATGACGTCACCAGATAACCAATGCGGCCTTTAGCATCCTACTGGCATGTGAATTTTATGTTATTATTCAAGAATGGCTAGACTATCCATCCCCACCTAACCTAATCAGAAGTTTAAGAATATACATTTTTGTCATCCACAACTATAATTATTATTCGGTAATAAGTGTAAAAGTACAACAGCAACCCAAATGTTATACTGCAATTTAAGCAGAATCGTACATCTGGCAGCATAGCAGGTGAGCTGAACATAAGAATAAAGGTAACTGCAGAAGTCCTATCAACACTCGCCCATACGAGGCAGCTCCTATATATCTCCACCCAATCTCATTCATATTCATGTCCACCCTATGCTTGTAACAATTAAGGGATCCCACTTAAAGTTTACAATAATAGTTTTATACACAACAGCAATTATGAAACCCTATAGCTAGATATCGTACTACAATCCACAAGTAGTTACCACACATCTGGCAGTACAGCGGATTAGTAGCTGTGTTCATAGGCTAGACAACTGTCCTCACATCCATCAAATAGCCATTCAAATGTCGTACCTCAATTCATCCATCTAGCAACTCAGCTGGATGCTAGCCACTATATTCATAAGCTAATCATTTCTACACCTAAAAAAAATCCTAGTCTTGCTACGCAAATCAGCTAACTTGTTTCTAAACCAACACTCGCAAATACAATCATGCATACCTACACATACTTCACAACCTATGCATTCATAGAGAATAGCCTAGTTTTTTTGCCACCATTTCCCCATTAATCAGATGTAATTTATGCCATACACACAGAAAATACAGCATTTACACACCAAATATGCCATTTATGCACAAAATATATTATTTACACTCAAAATATACCATCACACAAAAAAATATGACATTTTCATACAAAATATGTCAGTTGGACACAAAAATATACCATTTACACAATATTGCATGTACACTCAGAGTATGCCATTGACACAAAGTATGGCATTTGCACAAATATATAAAAATGCTTATGCATTTAGACAATCAGAAATGCGCTTTTACTAAAAATTACACAATTCCACATGCATAATTTTCACAAAATACCCATACATTGTCTCATAAACCAAAATACCCTTACACCATTAAGATCTATTTTTTTTCAGATTACAGAGCTTACACAAAATACACAATTTGCACACAAAAAATACAGTTGCACCAGTTCCACTTCAACAAATTAAAAACACAGCTTGCATAAATGCACTATTAGCACAAAAATTATTATAAAACATGGACCATTATTACACAATTTGTGTAATTATTATACATCCTTGCACAATTAATACAAGAAAACTTGCTATATAATTATTCAACTTGCACAATGACAATCAATACACAAAGGTATAAATAAACAATTCGTCCATATGTAATTACACAACATGCGCAATTAATACACAACTTTCACATATAATACACATCTTTCATAATTATTACACAACTTGCACAAATACGTACAATACATAACTACCCCAAATATGAAAATACACAACTAGCATAAATACACGATTTAAACAAATACAATTGCAACATTTACACAACTTTCTCAAAAATAAAATCAATACACAACTGAACAATACATAACTAGCACATATTCATTAAATACACAACTAGAAAATTTCCACAAATACATATACAATTAATACATACAACTTGCACAAAACAATACACAATTTGTGGAAATATAATCAATACATAATTGCAATAATCATACAACTTATGCAAAATACATAATCTGCACAATTAATACACAAGTATATTAATTGTGCTATATATGTACAAATACAAACACAACCAACTGGGTCAAACAATACACAATTTGCATGATTTTTTCTAGGTATATTTAGGACATTAATTATAATATGCTGAGTTTAACCAACTTCCCAAAAGTCAGAATTTCACATATAAGAATGGTACATATGACTTCCAACGAGCTCAATATAAAACACATTCATTTTCCATTAATATTTCAACATTATTAGTGCTAAACTATTCATCTAACATATGTTCATTGTTTTTAATGTCTTATTAATACCTTCCTTGTTACATCCTCTTCAATCAGGCCACCCATATTTATTTATTTATGCAAACCATCTAACAGACTAATTTGTTCTAGCCTTAGTTATGTTAGGGCAGCTGGGGTTAGGTGAAGTCAGTATTTTATATGATAATTTTAGGCAAATTTGCTATATCTTATCAAAAAATGCTTCCTATTAAAACCTAAATTCATATAAATCTATCAAAAATATACTTATACTACACAAATTTGACTAAATTCAACCTAGCAAAAGCTAAACTAACTAAATATGAGCGTCCCATATCCTCACATGCAAGCCTTATGTCGCCTCTGTCCAAACATTACATGAGTCTGCCATATAGCTCGAACCCCAAATAGGGAAATTTACACTATTTCATAAACATGCCAGTTCATTTCCCTAAGATATTATATATGTCCTTCCCTACACGACCTCACCTAACCAGATGTAGCATATCCAAACCTAGATTTGGTTAAAGTTGAGGAAAGTTAGGCTATTCCCACCTAAATTTGACCTAATTTAAGACAATTCCCACCAAATATGTCCAAATGTTGTGTATCATAGCATCGCCAAAGCCCATTTTTACCTGCATTTTCTCCTATTCCATCCTACCCTACGCAACCTTCCCTAAACTATCCTAGCATATCCAAACCTAGATTTGGTTAATAAAGTTGATGAAATTTAGGCTATTCCAACCTAAATTTGACCTAATTTAAGACAATTCCCACCATATATACCCAAAAATGTTTTGTAACATAGCGCAGCCAAAGCTCATTTTAGCTGAGTTTTCACCTATTCCAACCTGCCCTAGAGAACCCTTCCTAGCCTCACTTGTCATATCCAAAGTTGGATTTGATTAAAGTTGGCAAAATATGTGCCTTTCCCACCTAAATTCAACCTAATTTAAGCCAATTTCCACCGAATATACCCAAATGTTCTGTATCTTAACAAAACCAAAGTTCATTTCACCCAAGTTTTCACCGATTCCATCTTACCTTTGAGAATACGTAAGAGAAAACGTACTTTTACCGTAAGAGAAAACTTGCTTTTGAGAATAAAATCTCAAAAGCTTCATAGAAGGTTGTAACAGAACCCATGAGCACCACACCAGAAATAAATACAGTTTTGATATTCCTAGAGTACGACTTAATCAAACTAGAAATGCTCTACAAATCAAGGGGCCCAGAATGTGGAATGACCTTCCCAACCATGTTAAAGACTGTACCTCTCTCAACCAGTTTAAGTTAAAAACGAAGCTATACCTAATAAATTCCCTGTAACCTACCTTACCCTTCTATTGTCAACCAATGTCTGTTTTTCTTTAAAGAGCGCTGTTTGTCGACATAATTGTATTTGTGCTGCTTTTTCATCTATGTTTTCATTTCTTGTTTTCATTATGCTCAATTAGTATTAAGCTTGTCATTTAAGTTTATCATGCCTGAAACGCTTTGCGTAATAGTGGCTTTAGGCATTGTATGTACTAGCTCTACCTATAAGTCAACCAATCTTTGTAAAAATTTATTGTATGTATGTTACCTTACCTAAATAAACATTTTATTTTATTTTATTTTATTTTATTTTTATTTTATTTTTACCCTACACAACCTTACCTTACATGTCCTAGCATATCCCAAGCTAAATTTCATTAAAGTTCATGAAATTTATGCGTACTCACCTAAATTCAACTATATTTAAGACAATTTCTATCAAATATACCCAAAATGTTTTGTTACATATCACAGTCAAAGACCATTTTAGCCAAGTTTTCACATATTCCAACCTGCCCTACATAGCCTTACCTAACCTTGACCTAGCAGATTTGATTAAAGTTGTGGAAATTTAAGCTATCGCCACCAAATTGGAGACAATTTCCACCAAATATGCCTAAATGATGTGTAACATAGCACAGTCAAAGCCCATTTTACCCACATTCCATCTAATCTAATTCCATCTAAACCTGGACCTAACCTCTGATACGACATATACTCAGAGAAGTGATGTTTTTTCGATATGAACCTAAATGCCTGTGCCTAACCTGCAAGAGTCTTGGAGCTTTGTTGAATATTTTATCTATTTTCTTTGAAAAGTGAAGTTTTGGATATGAACCTATCCGCACTGCGCCTAACCTACTAGCTTCTTTGTTGAACATTGTAACCATATTCATAGAAAAGTGTTGTTTTGGATATGGTCCTAACAGCCCCTCTCCTTTAAAACTTGGAATTGTGTTCAATATTGTTGGGTAGGTGTTTTTGTTTTTACACATCAACCCAACCGTCCTGGACCTAACCTCCCTTTATCCAACTTCGAATTTATCGTAAATATGGGAGGAACGTGTTAGTTGTGCATCAACCCAACCGTCCTGGATCTAACCTCCCCTTATCTAACTTCAAATTTATTGTATTTGTGGGAAGAAAGTGTTGTTTATGCATCAACCCAACCACCCTGGACCTAACCTCTGATACACGGATCTTGGTTCAATATTGCATCATATTCGTTGCATTTTTTTCACATCAATACAACCATCCTCAACCTAACCTCTATTTCCGGAGGAGGGAGGTTAATGGAAAATATGATAATAATGGGAATTTTCTCTACATCAGTTCAACTTTACCATCCATAACCTAACCTTAGTTAGAAAGGGATATAACTCACTAAAACTATTCAATTACCATTTATCCAATTTTCCTTATCCTAACCCATAACCAAACTGTTTAGACCCCCCTTACCTCGAAATTATACTATATATTTAAGGTAGGAATATATTTTCTCATATATACCTAACATTCCATAATTCAACCCTATACTATAATTTCGAGGTAAGGGGGGGGTCTAAACAGTTTGGTTATGGGTTAGGATAAGGAAAATTGGGTAAATGGTAATTGAATAGTTTTAGTGAGTTATATCCCTTTCTAACTAAGGTTAGGTTATGGATGGTAAAGTTGAACTGATGTAGAGAAAATTCCCATTATTATCATATTTTCCATTAACCTCCCTCCTCCGGAAATAGAGGTTAGGTTGAGGATGGTTGTATTGATGTGAAAAAAATGCAACGAATATGATGCAATATTGAACCAAGATTCGTGTATCAGAGGTTAGGTCCAGGGTGGTTGGGTTGATGCATAAACAACACTTTCTTCCCATAAATACAATAAATTTGAAGTTAGATAAAGGGAGGTTAGATCCAGGACGGTTGGGTTGATGAACAACCAACACGTTCCTCCCATATTTACGATAAATTCGAAGTTGGATAAAGGGAGGTTAGGTCCAGGACGATTGGGTTGATGTGTAAAAACAAAAACACCTACCCAACAATATAGCTACAATATTGAACACAATTCCAAGTTTTAAAGGAGAGGGGCTGTTAGGACCGTATCCAAAACAACACTTTTCTATGAATATGGTTACAATGTTCAACAAAGAACCTAGTAGGTTAGGCACAGTGCGGATAGGTTCGTATCCAAAACTTCACTTTTCAAAGAAAATAGATAAAATATTCAACAAAGCTCCAAGACTCTTGCAGGTTAGGCACGGTCATTTAGGTTCATATCGAAAAAACATCACTTCTCTGAGTATATGTCGTATCAGAGGTTAGGTCCAGGTTTAGATGGAATTAGATTAGATGGAATGTGGGTAAAATGGGCTTTGACTGTGCTATGTTACACATCATTTAGGCATATTTGGTGGAAATTGTCTCCAATTTGGTGGCGATAGCTTAAATTTCCACAACTTTAATCAAATCTGCTAGGTCAAGGTTAGGTAAGGCTATGTAGGGCAGGTTGGAATATGTGAAAACTTGGCTAAAATAGTCTTTGACTGTGTTATGTAACAAAACAATTTGGGTATATTTGATAGAAATTGTCTTAAATATAGTTGAATTTAGGTGAGTACGCATAAATTTCATGAACTTTAATGAAATTTAGCTTGGGATATGCTAGGACATGTAAGGTAAGGTTGTGTAGGGTAAGATGGAATCGGTGAAAACTTGGGTGAAATGAATTTTGGTTATGTTAAGATACAGAACATTTGGGTATATTCAGTGGAAATTGGCTTAAATTAGGTTGAATTTAGGTGGGAAAGGCACAAATTTTGCCAACTTTAATCAAATCCAACTTTGGATATGACAGGTGGGGCTGGGAAGGGTTCTCTAGGCCAGGTTGGAATAGGTGAAAACTCAGCTAAAATGAGCTTTGGCCGGGCTATGTTACAAAACATTTTTGGGTATATATGGTGGGAATTGTCTTAAATTAGGTCAAATTTAGGATGGAATAGCCTAAATTTCATCAACTTTAACCAAATCTAGGTTTGGATATGCTAGGATAGTTTAGGTAAGGTTGCGTAGGGTAGGATGGAATAGGAGAAAATGCAGGTAAAAATGGGCTTTGGCGATGCTATGATACACAACATTTGGACATATTTGGTGGGAATTGTCTTAAATTAAGTCAAATTTAGGTGGGAATAGCCTAACTTTCCTCAACTTTAACCAAATCTAGGTTTGGATATGCTACGTCTGGTTAGGTGAGGTCGTGTAGGGAAGGACATATATAATATCTTAGGAAAATGAACTGGCATGTTTATGAAATAGTGTAAATTTCCCTATTTGGGGTTCGAGCTCTATGGCAGACTCATGTAATGTTTGGACAGAGGCGACATAGGCTTGCATGTGAGGATATGGGACGCTCATATTTAGTTAGTTTAGCTTTTGCTAGGTTGAATTTAGTCAAATTTGTGTAGTATAAGTATATTTTTGATAGATTTATATGAATTTAGGTTTTAATAGGACGCATTTTTTGATAAGATATAGCAAATTTGCCTAAAATTATCATATAAAATACTGACTTCACCTAACCCCAGCTGCCCTAACATAACTAAGGCTAGAACAAATAAGTCTGTTAGATGGTTTGCATAAATAAATAAATATGGGTGGCCTGATTGAAGAGGATGTAACAAGGAAGGTATTAATAAGACATTAAAAACAATGAACATATGTTAGATGAATAGTTTAGCACTAATAATGTTGAAATATTAATGGAAAATGAATGTGTTTTATGTTGAGCTCGTTGGAAGTCATGTGTACCATTTTATATGTGAAATTTTGACTTTTGGGGAGTTGGTTAAACTCAGCATATTATAATTAATGTCCTAAATATACCTAGAAAAAATCATGCAAATTGTGTATTGTTTGACCCAGTTGGTTGTGTTTGTATTTGTAGATATATAGCACAATTAATATACTTGTGTATTAATTGTGTAGATTATGTATTTTTCATAAGTTGTATGATTATTGCAATTATGTATTGATTATATTTCCACAAATTGTGTATTGTTTTGCGCAAGTTGTATGTATTAATTGTATATGTATTTGTGGAAATTTTCTAGTTGTGTATTTAATGAATATGTGCTAGTTATGTATTGTTCAGTTGTGTATTGATTTTATTTTTGAGAAAGTTGTGTAAATGTCGCAATTGTATTTGTGTAAATCGTGTATTTATGCTAGTTGTGTATTTTCATATTTTGGGTAGTTATGTGTTTTACGTATTTGTGCTAGATATGTATTTGTGCAAGTTGTGTAATAATTATGAGAGATGTGTAATATATGTGAAAGTTGTGTATTAATTGCGCATGTTGTGTAATTGCATATGGACGAATTGTTTATTTATACCTTTGTGTATTGATTGTCATTGTGCAAGTTGAATAATTATATAGCAAGTTTTCTTGTATTAATTGTGCAAAGATGTATAATAATTACACAAATTGTGTAATAATTGTCCATATTTTATAATAATTTTTGTGCTAATAGTGCATTTATGCAAGCTGTGTTTTTAATTTGTTGAAGTGGAACTGGTGCAACTGTATTTTTGTGTGCAAATTGTGTATTTTGTGTAAGCTCTGTTATCTGAAAAAATAGATCTTAATGGTGTAAGGGTATTTTGGTTTATGAGACAATGTATGGGTATTTTGTGAAAATTATGCATGTGGAATTGTGGAATTTTTAGTGAAAGCGCATTTCTGATTGTCTAAATGCATAAGCATTTTCATATATTTGTGCAAATGCCATACTTTGTGTCAATGGCATACTCTGAGTGTACATGCAATATTGTGTAAATGATATATTTTTGTGTGCAACTGACATATTTTGTATGAAAATGTCATATTTCTTTGTGTGATGGTATATTTTGAGTGTAAATAATATATTTTGTGCATAAATGGCATATTTGGTGTGTAAATGCTGTATTTTCTGTGTGTATGGCATAAATTACATCTGATTAATGGGGAAATGGTGGCAAAAAAACTAGGCTATTCTCTATGAATGCATAGGTTGTGAAGTATGTGTAGGTATGCATGATTGTATTTGCGAGTGTTGGTTTAGAAACAAGTTAGCTGATTTGCGTAGCAAGACTAGGATTTTTTTGAGGTGTAGAAATGATTAGCTTATGAATATAGTGGCTAGCATCCAGCTGAGTTGCTAGATGGATGAATTGAGGTACGACATTTGAATGGCTATTTGATGGATATGAGGACAGTTGTCTAGCCTATGAACACAGCTACTAATCCGCTGTACTGCCAGATGTGTGGTAACTACTTGTGGATTATAGTACGATATCTAGCTATAGGGTTTCATAATTGCTGTTGTGTATAAAACTATTATTGTAAACTTTAAGTAGGATCCCTTAATTGTTATAAGCATAGGGTGGACATGAATATGAATGAGATTGGGTGGAGATATATAGGAGCTGCCTCGTATGGGCAAGTGTTGATAGGACTTCTGCAGTTACATTTATTCTTATGTTCAGCTCACCTGCTATGCTGCCAGATGTACGATTCTGCTTAAATTGCAGTACAACATTTGGGTTGCTGTTGTACTTTTGCACTTATTACCAAATAATAATTATAGTTGTGGATGACAAAAATGTATATTCTTAAACCTCTGATTAGGTTAGGTGGGGATGGATAGTCTAGCCATTCTTGAATAATAACATCAAATTCACATGCCAGTAGGATGCTAAAGGCCGCATTGGTTATCTGGTGACGTCATACATAGTTGACCAGTCAGGTGCTGTAATACCTTGACACTTATGCTAATGGCCATCAATACCTTATCCCTATACCTGAGGTGGCTTTTTGTGATGTCACTAAACAACAATATCAACTGGTCTGTAGAACGTATTTGTTTGTTATATATAATAAGTTAGGTTAGGATAGTTTGATAGGGTTTATGAATAGCAGAAAATAGGAGCAATGAGCGAAAATACGAGCCATTGTAGCTGAATATCGACTCTGGTGAAGCACAGAGTATAGATGAGGTATTAAGCCTGATTAAGAGTTCACACTTATGTGTGAACCTCCTGGGATCCGCATTTAGCATGGTGGCGCCTCGCGCCGCATTAGGGATGATGACGTCACAAAATAAGGTAATTGCAGAAGGTCTTATTTCAAAAACATGAGAGGCTAGCTTTTACTGAATGAATATTTTGATTTGTTATATGCTACAATAAGGTGTGGGAGGTATGTTTCGAGCGAATGTGAGATGTGTATATGGTTAGGGACAATATTGGATTACTACTGAACTCGCATTGAGATTGCCAATGCCCAGGGCCCTGTTTTTTTTCATATAAATGACTGATAACGGTTTTCATTTTTATTTTGCCCTGTGAGAAATAAACGATCCTTCAAGGAAGATTGTCAAAGCTCAAATTACATTCTCTAGAAAGAAGAACAAGAAATAGGGGTGACATGATGTAGGTGTGACTGAATGGTCATAGTAAAGGGGGTTTACTGAATGTAGTCCATATATATGAACACTGAATGAATATTTTTGATTTGTTATATGGTACAGCACGGTGTGGGGAGGTATGTTTTGAGCGAATGTGAGATGTGCATATATATTTATGTACATGCAAATACATTTATGCGTTTATGCAGCAATATTGGATTACTACTGAAATCGCATTGAAGTTACCACGCCTGGCAGGGGACTGTTTTCATACAAATGGATGATAGTAGGTTTTCATTTTTATTTTGTCCTATGCTCAATAAGCAATCTCTGAAGAAAGATTGACAAAGCTTAAATTACATTCTCTAGAAAGGGAAAGAAATAGATGTGACATGATAGAGCTGTGAATGAATGGACATGCTAAAGGGGGATACTAATAGGCTATTAAAATTATCAACACTAGACAGAACATGAAACAATGGGCATAATTTGGAATAAGTTTTAGATTTAGGAAAAAGACCTGGGTAAATACTGGTTCTGTAACAGGGTTTGAACTAATTTCTTATGTTAATATGTAATCTTAGCTATAAAATGATCTTAGACAATGGGAAACGGTACGGTAATACCTTATTGAGAAAAAACGAGCTTATAATGATTAACTCCATTGCACATTAGGCTTGACAGAAGGCAGCATTTGAATCCTCCTTTGCTATAAACATTAAAAATGGGAATAAATACACTATAACAGAAAACGGACTTATTCAGGGAAGAAGAATACGGGGTGACCATTAGCAATGCCTGTGCGGGGTCGCTGAAGTAACGAAAAATGATGAGGCCAGGAGCCGGCCTTTTAATTCCCAGGTAAGTTGATGACGTCATTGACCATTAGCAATGCCCGTGCATGGGTCAGCAGGGTAACGAAAAACAGGTACGCCAAAACGTGTCCCCTCAAAACTGTGACGAAAAACAGGTACGCCAGAACGTGTCCCTTCAAAACTCTAAGGAAAAACAGGTACGCCAGAACGTGTCCCCTCAAAATTCAAACGAAAAACAGGTACGCCAGAACGTGTCCCTCGAAAAAAGCCAAACGGACACGTTCCGGCGTACTTTATACTACTGTCAGCCACGGGTAGCCTTTACGTGTATTTTATAATGTTTGTCTAAGATTTACAAATTGCTATATCAAAACCTTCTGTTCCTCCTGCAACTCTTCCTATGCCTTGTGGCCGTCAGTCTGTACCTTAATTATTGCGTCACTATTCACACTGAGTATTTCCTCTACAATCTCTTCAATAGATTCTTCTTTATTCACAGAACTTGCCGCCTCATTATTTATATCAGCTGTTTCATTATCTTTCTTATCAATCGCTTCAGCATTATTATCGCTTCAGCATTATTATGGAAGTTACTTCTAAGTATCGGGAGTTTATCGTTGTCAGTGTTGCAGTAAAAGTGAAGGAGGCACTTTCCCTCGGTGTCCTCGTTGGTGTATGTCTCACACAAGGTGACCGTTGGTGTATGTCTCACACAAGGCCACCGTTGGTGTATGTCTCACACAAGGTGACCGTTGGTGTATGTCTCACACAAGGGGACCGTTGGTGTATGTCTCACACAAGGCCACCGTTGGTGTATGTCTCACACAAGGTGACCGTTGGTGTATGTCTCACACAAGGTGACCGTTGGTGTATGTCTCACACAAGGTGACCGTTGGTGTATGTCTCACACAAGGTGACCGTTGGTGTATGTCTCACACAAGGTGACCGTTGGTGTATGTCTCACACAAGGTGACCGTTGGTGTATGTCTCACACAAGGTGACCGTTGGTGTATGTCTCACACAAGGTGACCGTTGGTGTATGTCTCACACAAGGTGACCGTTGGTGTATGTCTCACACAAGGTGACCGTTGGTGTATGTCTCACACAAGGCCACCGTTGGTGTATGTCTCACTCAAGGTGACCGTTGGTGTATGTCTCACACAAGGTGACCGTTGGTGTATGTCTCACACAAGGTGACCGTTGGTGTATGTCTCACACACGGTGACCGTTGGTGTATGTCTCACACAAGGTGACCGTTGGTGTATGTCTCACACAAGGTGACCGTTGGTGTATGTCTCACACAAGGTGACCGTTGGTGTATGTCTCACACAAGGTGACCGTTGGTGTATGTTTCACACAAGGTGACCGTTGGTGTATGTCTCACACAAGGTGACCCTTGGTGTATGTTTCACACAAGGTGACCGTTGGTGTATGTCTCACACAAGGGGACCGTTGGTGTATGGCTCACACAAGGGGACCGTTGGTGTATGTCTCACACAAGGCCACCGTTGGTATATGGCTCACACAAGGGGACCGTTGGTGTATGTCTCACACAAGGCTACCGTTGGCGTATGTCTCACACAAGGCCACCGTTGGTGTATGTCTCACACAAGGCCACCGTTGGTGTATGTCTCATACAAGGTGACCGTTGGTGTATGTCTCACACAAGGCCACCGTTGGTGTATGTCTCACAGAAGGTGACCGTAAGTGTATGTCTCACACAAGGCCACCGTTGGTGTATGTCTCACACAAGGCCACCGTTGGTGTATGTCTCACACAAGGCCACCGTTGGTGTATGTCTCACACAAGGTGACCGTTGGTGTATGTCTCCTACAAGGCCACCGTTGGTGTATGTCTCACACAAGGCCACCGTTGGTGTATGTCTCACACAAGGTGACCGTTAGTGTATGTCTCACACAAGGCCACCGTTGGTGTATGTCTCACACAAGGCCACCGTTGGTGTATGTCTCACACAAGGCCACCGTTGGTGTATGTCTCACACAAGGTGACCGTTGGTGTATGTCTCACACAAGGCCACCGTTGGTGTATGTCTCACACAAGGCCACCCTTGGTGTATGTCTCACGCAAGGGGACCGTTGGTGTATGTCTCACGCAAGGGGACCGTTGGTGTATGTCTCACACAAGGCCACCGTTGGTGTATGTCTCACACAAGGGGACCGTTGGTGTATGTCTCACACAAGGCCACCGTTGGTGTATGTCTCACACAAGGCCACCGTTGGTGTATGTCTCACACAAGGCCACCCTTGGTGTATGTCTCACTCAAGGGGACCGTTGGTGAATGTCTCACACAAGGCCACCGTTGGTGTATGTCTCACACAAGGGGACCGTTGGTGTATGTCTCACACAAGGCCACCGTTGGTGTATGTCTCACACAAGGGGACCGTTGGTGTATGTCTCACACAAGGTGACCGTTGGTGTATGTCTCACACAAGGTGACCGTTGGTGTATGTCTCACACAAGGCCACCGTTGGTGTATGTCTCACACAAGGGGACCGAGATCATGAGGCACAAGCCGTCATATACAAACTTGCAACCCTCGCATGTGGTTGGATGTTTGGACCTGGGCCCCACAGGACAATTACACTGGTCACATTTATCATAACTTCCTGCCATCTCTGCTACGTAGCTGGCGCTCTGGGAGGATACTCACCCAAAATAATATATCTTACTTCTCTGTTTATATATATATTTTCTTTATTGTCTGTTGATTAATAATATTAGTACACGATAATATTCATGTTGCCCAGCACACTAATCCACTTAGCTATAAATACTGGGAAAGGCCTTGACCCTGTAGTATAGCCTTCTATTCCTCCTTTAACTCTTTGAATGCCCCTGAATAGGGCCTAACAGCTGGGTGGACAGTGCTTCGGATTCGTAGTCTTAAGATTCGGGGTTCGATCCCCGGTGGAGGCGGAAACAAATGGGCAGAGTTTCTTACACCCTGATGCCAGTTACCTAGCAGTAAATACGTACCTGAGAGTTAGACAGCTGCTATGGGTTGCTTCCTAGGGGAGTATAACATAAAGGAGGCCTGGTCGAGGACCGGGCCGCGGGGACACTAAGCCCCGAAACCATTTCAAGATAATACCAAGATAGCCGCCAGCTATGGTTAGCACCACACTTGAATTCCAAAACGTAGGCCTCTTTCTACCACTCGTATATCACTTCTGCAACCCGTTCTCGCACTTGCTTATAGTCAATATATTTCTTATGAATAAGTGCATATGTGACATACTAATTTATTGTGTATATTTGAGTTTACCTTGAAAAGCTGAATAGACAACCACAACCTAATCTAACCTTCTTAGTATGTTAAGATATACAATTAGTACTGAATCTATACCTATACTGATATTACAGTTTTATAAATATAATAAAACAAAACTAAAATATTTAAATAAATTTTAAAGTAACCTAGGATATTGTCAATTTTTTTATAAAATCTCTATTGTTTAATAAAACTGAGAAAAAGTTAGTGCCTTGAAAAAAAATATTGCTTGGAATATATCACATATGTATTTTTTTACAAGCGAAATAATGACTATAAGCAATAAGTCATATATGTGCTGTCTTGTGCGAGAGCAGGTTGATTTCTGATGATATTTTGTTTCTGTGTCGCAGGTTCGTTAGTTATGCTTTAGTCTGCCACTTAATATTTGTGTCGCGCCCTTAACACCCGGGAAATTGGAACTCTAACTAGGAGCTCTAGCACCCACCCCCTAACATCTCATCAGTATGATGCTTACATCAGTAGCATCATAATATGCTACTTAAGATGCATACTCACGTAAACCACAAAGAGGTCTACACTGCTACACTGAGGTGTGGAGGCAACCAGACTGGGACATGTCCACCAACTGATGTCCTCACTTACTCTGTTGATGTACCCTCGGCTTCCATTGGATCACCGCCCAGTCTGACGTGCAGGACAGAACTACCTTCCGTCAATTGCTCCAGCCAAATGTCAACTCCCAAATCCCCATCTGTCACATATGTCCTCTGGCCCTCCACACAACCAGCCCTTGTGCGCTTCCGGCCACCCTGTGTCCTTGAAGTACCGCCTTCCTTATTGCAGCCATAACTGGCGGATGATTCTTAGACGGTACCGACATTCTGGCGTCCCAGATGTCTCCACTAGCTTGCTTCCACACACACACACATACCCATTCATACACATAAGGTAGATATGTGATAGGGTAGTGTTATGATCCCAGGTAGCCGAAAAGCGAGTCTCCCCTTTGAGAATTATTCTATCAAGCCTGACCTGACTAGAAGGTCCAGGAAATATAGAGGTGAAGATACAGATGTAAAATAGTTGGTTGGATATGATGGACAATTTGAGATTATGGGCAGTGAATAAGAAAATAGATAAATTACTGGTTAGGAGATGTGGATAATTTGCTGGAGGCGTGAGGCTCGCTTCTGGAGGGCTTTGAGTTCACTTGAGTGCCAGACATCACAGGGGGAAGCCGTGCTCCGTTTGAGCTCCCGTCAGAAAGGAACCCCTAGTGATATATCTTCAAGAGAGGAGAAGTGTGCAGACATTTTTAACTGTGGAATCGAGCTGGGAGCGTTGTAGTCTCAAGTCCTGGACGGCGAAGAGTGTTTATTAAGCCGCCCAGAGACGTTATCATGGGCCGTGGGAGCGCCCTGACCAGGCTCTGTCAGAGGGAGGAGCGCCCTCGACCAGACAATCTGTGGTAAGCACGATTTAAGCCAGTTCATAGTGATTACTTGTAGTTGGTCGTGTGCCCAGCGACAGTAGCAATGTTTATTGATAAGTTAGACATGTTTTGATAAGGCAGAAGGCCTAAAATAAGAGAGTGGAGAGGGAGAAACATCCTGGAGGACTGAGCGACGTCCATCTCCTCTGAGCGATGGCAGGTCACTGAGGGAGCCCAGCTCCTGACAGCGGAGGATTCCTCCCAGAGTGAGGGCCGCCGGGCGAGGCGGAGCATGGACCAGCCCAAAACGGGGGAGTCCACTCTCACAGTATGTAGAGAGCAGATAGATGTAGGAGGCAAACATATTGTGTGGTTATTTTTGTTTATGTGTTTAAGGGGGAAACATTTTTATTGGAGTGTCAATGGGTTGCAGGTTTGTCTTTGGGGAAGAAGTTGCTGACTCCAAGGTAGTGGAGGAGAGGACCTCGAGCTGTGAGGAGAAGCAGTGAAGAGGAGTGTCACGTGCTTCTGTAGAGGTGGTGAAGCACCATAGTTGCTCGAGGAAACTTCATGGTGTAGCAGCCAGGAGAGCTATGGAGGACCCTAGTAGAAGTGGCGAAGCACCATAGTTGCCCAAGGGAAACTTCTTGGTGTAGCAGCCTGGAGGAGCTGCAGAGGATCCTGGTGGTTAAACCCGGAAGAACCTGAAGAGATCAGGGTAGTGAACTTCCAGATGTGGAAGGGAAGTTCTAAATGATTACGTGTAGGGAGATGATAGAGTGTTTGGTTGTCATTAGCGTGCAAGACGCAGTGAAAGGTGAGTGATTGTTTGCCATTCTTGTGCAGAGGAGTGTTTATACTGAAGTTTAGAGTTACAGTCGTAGGCTGGATTACCTACAGATGTAAGTGTTCTAGGACTGATAGGGTGATCGATTGATCTTTGTTATATATCTAGGAACATTTATACTGATATATATGTGTTATTGCATTCATACACCAATTTTCCTTGCACATGTTTATAAATATATATTTTCTTGCTGACAGTGCAACATTGTATTATAAGACTTGATCTACTTGAGGAGGTTGGTAGTATTAGGTGGTGAATCCAGAGATAGGATACCACTTGATAAGCAGACGATAGAGCTCTGATAGTGTTGGAGTGCAACCTGACTGAAATAGTATGGAGTGTAGGATTCATTATTATTATATGTGTGTATGTATTGTGTATGTGCTTTGTCCAGTAAATGTATTCAAATTTGCTGGTGTTTGCCCTTGTCCTAGTGAGGCTTCCCAGGAAGTAGTAAAGAAGGAGAGAGAGAGAGAGAGAGAGAGAGAGAGAGAGAGAGAGAGAGAGAGAGAGAGAGAGAGAGAGAGAGAGAGAGAGAGAGAGAGAGAGAGAGAGAGAGAGAGAGAGAGAGAGAGAGAGAGAGAGAGAGAGAGAGAGAGAGAGAGAGAGAGAGAGAGAGAAAGAACCAAGAACCACTGCTGTGGACAGGGTAGGACGGAAAACTAATAAGTCAAAGGGGATTGAGGAGACCATATCACATAAGGAGAGAGTGGGGAGGCACAGTGGCTCGAGTGGGTGTGTGCATGTGACAACGAAGCTAAGTATTGGAGCCGCATCCCCTAAACGTGTGACGTTGAGTCCCTCTCCAAGAGCCAGAAGCGCCCAGGGTGATCTCCTGGTAAAGTATAAGCACTCTACCGAGTTGTGGGTTGGGTTGTCCAGAAAGAAGGATCAACGACGACAACACCACCAACCCACGCTACAACAGTAGATAAAGACAGGCTATTTAGCACAAGGGGCACACGCACAAGGGGACACAGGTGGAAACTGTGTGCCCAAATGAGCCGCAGAGATATTAGAAAGAACGTTTTTAGTGTCAGAGTGGTTGACAAATGGAATGCATTAGGAAGTGATGTGGTGGAGGCTGACTCTATACACAATTTCAAGTGTAGATATGATAGAGCCCAATAGGCTCAGGAATCTGTACACCTGTTGATTGACGGTTGAGAGGCGGGACCAAAGAGCCAGAGCACAACCCCCGCAAACACAACTAGGTGAGTACACACTTCCCTTGCCCCATACTCTGAGAGAGATTTTCGAATTTATTCACTCCTTCACTTTGGGTCACAACAATAGCCTTCTTAAAAATAAATCATACCTAACAAACTTCTCTAGGTTTAGGAAATGGTAACCAACAATTCAGACAAGGACTTCCAGTACATGTAGTATACATAAACTTTGCTAAAACTTTTGATAATGTACCACATGAAAGATTGACATGAAAAGTACAAGCACATGGAATATATTGTAGAATACTAGAATGGATCAAACAATGATTAAAACGAAGAAAGCAAAGTGTCGTCCTAAACGGAAATATCTCTGACTGGAGAAATGTGGTGAGTGGAGTACCGCAAGGTTCCATTTTGGGGCTAACCCTTTTTGTCATATACATCAATGCCATAGAATAGAATATCACAAACCATATCATCAAAATTGAAGATGACGCTAAGATTTATGGTAAAGTATGGAGTGAACATAATATTGAGGCCTTACACAGCGATCTACGTGAACTCCACAAGTATCGGACGATTGACAAATGCTCTTTAATTTCGAAAAATGCAAGTACCATGCATATGCGGCATAACATTGCACATCACAACTATCAAATAAGAAATATGTGGCAAAAATAAAAAAATAAAAGAGGGTTGTCAGGTCTATCAAGGGGGTGCTGAGAAGGGAGGCGGCATTTTCTGTTGTCCATTGGTTGACACGGATGAAGTGAATGTTGTTGAAAGCTCTGCTGTTTGAAGCCGTGAGTGTTTTTTCCATACTGCACCGATGAGGTCAGCCTGTTCTTGTGGGTCTTCTATTTTTCCCTGTTGTTCCTCGACATCTTCATCCAGAAATGTGTGTATGAGGCAGGTGAGGCTGGGGTTAGCCGATTCCAAGAGCTGTCTGATCTTACACCAGAAGGCTCCTGGCTCCTTTTTGTACTGGTTGGCCTGTCTCACAAGGGTTCCCCATATGTGGCTCTAATGAGTTAGCATTAGGTCTAAGGTTCCCCTTCTGAGTGTTTGTAGGGACAACACTGGTGGCTGGCCAGTTTGGTAGTGGCTTTGACAGGCTCGTTGGTACTCCTTCATTTTACCTCTGATTTCTTGGGTCGGGTTATATTGGTGATGGATCTTTCACAGATGGCCTCTGGATGCTTTTGTGGATGGTATTTACTGCTTGGTCTATTGTTTGGGTGGGTAGGTTGTCAAACTCGATGATGGGGTCGTCAGTGAGGAAGGTGTCATAGTCACCTGGGAGGTGTCACAAACTGGAAGGGGGGTAGCTTAGAGGGTGGTGACCACATGTATGTGATCCGACCCCACGTTCTTGCCTGGGGGTCACTCTGCTGTGGAACAGGTCACAGTCTCTGTTGGTCAGTAATATGTCAGGGGTGCCACTCACATTGCCAGCTAAGAATGTCTTGAAGTGGGGGCCTTCGAAGGAGAGGTCTCTGTTTTGCATTAAACTGAAGAGCTGTCTGCCCTTTAGGTCTGCTCTGGTAGGAGCATTAAATAGGGCCTGGTGGTGGTGGGCATTCAGGTCTCCTGCAATTATAGTTGGGAGTGTCCTGTCGAGCAGCCTGTTGAGTGGGATAGAGGGGAGGTAAGCGAGTCCTGGGGGTAGGTATGCGATGCAGACGATTAGGGGGGGCCCCTTTGAGGTGGTGAATTCTATTGCAAGAAAGTGGTCATCTTCTATGAGGATGGGGTGGTAGGAAAGCCTTCTCTTTATTAGGATTGCCACCCCGCTGGGCATCCCCCTGTTGACCTCCCTAGTGGAATATCCCCAAAGTGAGGTGTGCTGGTCCTGTCTACCCGCTGTTTCATTGAGTAAGATAATATCTGGGTTAAGTCTGGCTACCTCCAGTGTGAGGAGGTATCTGTTGTTGAAGTAGTGTCTGATATTCACTTGAAGAATGGTGATCCTCATTATTGGTTGTGAGTCGTATGTGTTTGTTTGACTCGAGTGTCAGTGTTGTTAACTTCGGTTTGGCTTCTGATGTGTGTGTAGGTGGAGGATAGGTCTTTTGGACCAGCTATCATGTTCCTGGTTCCGGCAGGAGGATGGATGAGGTTTTCCACACGTTGCTGTACAATTGAGGGGTCTTTGTTGTCGCTACTGTTCTCGATGTCCACGTCTGTAGTGCTAGAGTCACTCACAGATGGAGTATTAGGGGAGTTGCTTGCCCTTTCCCTGTCCTCAGGGGATGAGCTTCGGCTGCTAGTGTTGGCCCTGAGCCTCTTAGAACAGTGGTGTGTGGAACTGCGGTGTGTGAGGCGCTGATTGCGTCTAGGGTTTCTTATGGCAAGGGTGCTTGTGAGGGCTTTGAGTACAATCCTGTCTGGGACTACTGTAGGAATGGTGGACCTGGGTGTTTGCTAGTTTGTTGGGATGGAGGGGCCGGGGTGATTCTGGGAGTTTGGTGTCTCTTGAGCGTTGGATGAGGCCTGGGGTTGGAGAGTACTTGGGTTAGAGTTGTTGGGTTGTGCTTAGGCCTGGCCGGCTGCTGTTGTGTTGTTAGGAGACAGGTAGGCCAGCGAGTCCTCGGGCATGTGGAGATGGGACAGGCCATTGTCCATCCTGAGTGAGTTTCAGAAATCCAGGAGCTTCACTGGGTTGTTTGGAAATGTGATTTGGGCAAATGTTAGGAGTTTAGCTCTTAAGCTGGGATTAGGATCGGGGTTTGTTGCGAGGAGGTTAGATGTTGAGGCCTGTTGTGGATGGTTCTAGGTTTGCCCTGGTATGACTGTGTAGTTATTGAGGTGTTGGTTGCTTTGGTGTTTCCCTTGGGCAACCGACTGGGCCTGCAACCCTGGGAATTGGGCCTGTTGTTGGTTGGGGTTACCCCAGGCGTTTACTGGTGGTGGAGGGGCAGGAATGGTGATTGCTGCTTGTTGACGGGCTGTTGTCACCGTTTCCCTTGCTTGCTTGATTGCATCCTGTCTATGAGGACACAAATAACAGATAGCAATGTGTGCACCATTGCATTGTGCACACTTTTGTGTTGGGCTTGTGCATTCCCTGTAATTGTGTTCCCCTGCGCACCTGCTGCACTTGGGGATTTCAATGTTGCATGCGCTAGAATAGTGGTCATACTGGAAGCATTGTTTGAGCTTGTGAAACCTCTGTAAGGTGATTTGGTCAGGATCAGACTTGATGCCAAATGCAGAAAAGCCAAGGTAGCAAACTTGTGCTGCTTGCTCCGGTGAAGCCAGAAATAGCTTCAGTACTTGGTTGTTGTGGGATTGAGTTGTAAACCAGTGGGCCTGAATTAATTTAATATCCCAGTTTTTTCTCCAGATTTCTGCAGATATCTCGTAAACTGAGTGATCCAAGATGATGTCATGGATCCTATGTGCAAAAATGGTGCGTTTGGCTTGGAAGTTGGCCGGGTGGTAGACTGTGATCCACCTTCTCCAATAGTTTGTTCAGACTGTCGGTCGAAAGGAGTTCTGGAAGGTCTGCATTGTGTACCAACAAGATGGCTCCAGTTGCTATTTTGAACACATTTTTTGTAGGTAATCTGGGTGATCTCATGAATTACTTCAAGTAGTTAGGCTGGAGAACGAATCTGGCCAGATTCGTCAGTGAAGCTGACTTTGGTCGACATGACCTTGTGGGGGCCAGGAAGCCTAGTCTAATCTGTACTAAGGTGGATGTTTGTGTTGTGTCTTGGTAGACTAAGTGGCTGGTGGGTGTTAGTTAGGCCGAGGCTGCTAACTTCTGGTTGTTAGGCAACTAGAGCTACTTGAACAGTTGGTAATTGAACCTATCGATAGCCTAAGCCTTCTACAAGGTTGTTAGTTGCCCGATCAAACCTTCGCGAGAATTTCAAGAACCAAGTTTTGGCTACCGCTCGGGAATGATCGTTTAGAATGGCGAAATACAAGAGGTAGAAACATCTTAGAAAGACAGCCTTATTCACATCTTAATTCTATGATTAGTAGGTTGTGCATTGTGTATTGTGTGAGTGTGTGTGGAGTGTTGTGGTACAGGCAGGGAGACAATGAGGAAGAGGTGGAGGGGGGAAGGATGAGGATGGGTTTATTTGGACATCATTTTGCTGTAAGGTCAGGTTAAGTCTCGTGTCCTGTATACAGCGCTGCTGTATAGTGTAGAATACTTATCTCTGAAAGTATTACATGTAATACAGGCCCAGAGGAATCTTCAACGACGTTCCTTACTCTCAAAATTTTATAATTTCATCACGAAATTCATAAACCGTTTTGTCTCTAAAGGCAAAAAAATCAGAAATCCTTTGATTGTAAAATATTTGTTTTGTCTTAAATCCTGTTGATAATATGATGGTCAGAGCACTAGTTCTTGGTCTGGTCTGGGACAGGCAGCCATCTCTGGGACACCCAGCATCTTGCCACAGAGTATCCCAGCCATCTCTGGGACACCCAGCATCTTGCCACAGAGTATCCCAGCCATCTCTGGGACACCCAGCATCTTGCCACAGAGTATCCCAGCCATCTCTGGGACACCCAGCATCTTGCCACAGAGTATCCCAGCCATCTCTGGGGCACCCAGCATCTTGCCACAGAGTATCACAGCCATCTCTGGGGCACCCAGCATCTTGCCACAGAGTATCCCAGCCATCTCTGGGACACCCAGCATCTTGCCACAGGGTATCCCACCCATCTCTGGGGCACCCAGCATCTTGCCACAGAGTATCCCAGCCATCTCTGGGGCACCCAGCATCTTGCCA
Source organism: Procambarus clarkii (assembly GCF_040958095.1). Classification (NCBI taxonomy): domain Eukaryota; kingdom Metazoa; phylum Arthropoda; class Malacostraca; order Decapoda; family Cambaridae; genus Procambarus; species Procambarus clarkii. The sequence continues at coordinate 6,295,867 of NC_091195.1, read as the reverse complement.
CAGAGTATCCCAGCCATCTCTGGGACACCCAGCATCTTGCCACAGGGTATCCCAGCCATCTCTGGGGCACCAGCATCTTGCCACAGAGCATCCCAGCCATCTCTGGGACACCCAGCATCTTGCCACAGGGTATCCCAGCCGTCTCTGGGACACCCAGCAACTTGCCACAGAGTATCCCAGCCATCTCTGGGGCACCCAGCATCTTGCCACAGAGTATCCCAGCCATCTCTGGGACACCCAGCATCTTGCCACAGGGTATCCCAGCCATCTCTGGGACACCTAGCATCTTGCCACAGAGTATCCCAGCCATCTCTGGGGCACCCAGCATCTTGCCACAGAGTATCCCAGCCATCTCTGGGACACCCAGCATCTTGCCACAGGGTATCCCAGCCATCTCTGGGACACCCAGCAACTTGCCACAGAGTATCCCAGCCATCTCTGGGGCACCCAGCATCTTGCCACAGAGTATCCCAGCCATCACTGGGACACCCAGCATCTTGCCACAGAGTATCCCAGCCATCTCTGGGACACCCAGCATCTTGCCACAGAGTTTCCCAGCCATCTCTGGGGCACCCAGCATCTTGCCACAGAGTATCCCAACCATCTCTGGGACACCCAGCATCTTGCCACAGAGTATCCCAATAATTGATGTAATTTGGTATGCTTTAACGTGACAATTCCAACCAGGCATAACTTCTTCTATTAGTTTTTTAGAAGGATTCTCTCTCCCCTTCCTTAACCAGCACTGACATAACAGATGAAAAAAAGAGTAATTGAAACTGTTTTGATAGATATTACACTGAAGATTTGTGTTGACAGTTACAATAATTGATATATGAATATTATCAAGTTTTCTGTTAAACAGACACTAAGCTTTTTTAGGTCAGCAATAGTGGCTTTCTCCCAGTTTAAATGTTTTAAGGTTGGTTACTGTTCTCACTGTCAGCAGCAACAGTTTGATAGTGAGGTATAATGAAGGTGAAGAATTTGAGAAAATTATCAAAATGAGACTTTCCTCTCCAATCATTTAAAGGAAAGTCAACGTAATATTAAACTGAGCATAAACAGTTTTGACCAGCAAATGCAAAAGTTTTGTTAAATTTTAAAAGCCTAAGTCTTCTTGTATCGTATTAAGTTTTTCTTAATTTACTAAGAAAATTAATTTATTTTTTATCTACATGGTTTATATACTTTAAACAAGACAGGTCTCAGGCCAGAGTCCTAAGGACCATTGGCAACGTTTACCACTCGGATTTGTCTTACTCTGTTTCTGTTGAAAAAGTCATATCATATACCACTAGCAAGTTAATACCTCTAAACAACAGACCTCAGAAAATGAGAGCAAATAAAAGTGTTTATATTGTTTAAAGTTATATGTTACTGTATTTCAAATAATGCATGTATTTACTTTAATAGTTGTAGTACTTTACTATATAAAATATAGTACAGTACTACTTACAGTATCAAAGCAGGCGTACATATGGTAGTTTCTTTACTAAAGAAATTGTTCATTTAAGTGTGCAGAAGGACACTTACTGTATTAAACTACTTGAACAGTAAGCTGCTAACTGTACAAAAGATATTGTACAGTACGTTACTTACTGTAATAAAGTAAGTGCCCAAAAGGCTTCCTACTGTATTAGAGCAAGTTTGCAATAGGATACTGATAATATGAAAGTACATATACGGTAAGCTGCTTAATGCATAATTGTAAGTTACAGTCGGCAACTTACTGTATTTAGTTGTACATTAAGCAACTTACAATAACACAGGTGTATATATGCTCCTGCTTGTTCTTGAGGATAATAAAGTTAAGACAGACTAAAGTCAGACAAAAATTACCAAATGTCTAAAATCCCTAAAATGTTACAATAACTAAGATCTCGTAACAAATAAAGACCCAAAACTAATAATAGTGATCCAATAAACAATAGTAAAGAAAGTCATATTGATAATAAAGTGTAGAAAATGCTGATATATCAATTACATACCAAAACTTATTCATAAAATCAGGAGACAAATGCTTATCTATACCTTCCACTACAGACTGGAAGGCTGCTTATCTATATCTTCCACTACAGACTGGAAGGCTGCTTATCTATACCTTCCACTACAGACTGGAAGGCTGCTTATCTATACCTTCCACTACAGACTGGAAGGCTGCTTATCTATACCTTCCACTACAGACTGGAAGGCTGCTTATCTATACCTTCCACTACAGACTGGAAGGCTGCTTATCTATACCTTCCACTACAGACTGGAAGGCTGCTTATCTATATCTTCCACTACAGACTGAAAGGCTGATTATCTATACCTTCTACTACACATAAAGGGTATAACTACCCGATCTCTCACAGTGTTCAAGAGAGAACTTGATAAGCTCTGATCAACCAGGCTGTGATTCATACGACAGTCTGCTAGCAGCCGCGTCCAACAGCCTGGTTAACCTGTCCAGCAACGAGGAGGCCTGGTCGAGGACCGGGCCGCGGGGACGGTAAGGCCCTAAACGGCCTCAAGGTAACCTCAAGGAAGGTACCACCAGCACAATAAAATACATTCATACCTCCAACATGCCAAAACTCATACAAACAACGTATACCAAAACTCATTCTCACTATCATCAAAACAAAAACTCATTCATTCCACCAGCATACAAAAACTCATTCATACCACCAGCATACAAAAACTCATTCATACCACCAGCATACAAAAACTCATTCATTCCACCAGCATACAAAAACTCATTCATTCCACCAGCATACTAAAATGCAAACACTCGAACATCAAGGCCGTTGGGTACTGTCAACTGGGTGCCAAGTCACATGGGAATAACTGGAAATGACATTGCAGACGATGCTGCAAAACTTGCAACTAAGAGAAGAAATGTAGACATTTACATACCACAGAGTCTATCACAGATTAAGAAAGTAATTAGCAATAGAGCAATGCAGAAGATATATAGTGACCAGTACACAGCAGTTACAACATCAAGATCTGCGGGTTGGCACAAGAATTACACCAAATACGAACCACATATTTTGATGAAAGGAGTACATCTGGAGTACATCATGTACATCTTACTGTACATCTACACATGTACATCTGTAGATTACTGTACATCTACACATGTACATCTGTAGATTACTGTACATCTGCACATGTACATCAGTAGATTAATGTACATCTACACATGTATATCAGTAGATTACTGTACATCTACACATGTACATCAGTAGATTACTGTACATCTACACATATACATCTGTAGATTACTGTACATCTACACATGTACATCTAATCGTTGATGAGATGTAATCATCTCATTGAGAGATGTACATCATAATCATTGAATTGTAATGTACATCTACATTGGTCTCGTGAGGCTGGTCTCAACAACCAACTCCTCGTAGATGTGTCCTTGTACATTATTGGTCTCGTGAGGCAGGTCTCAACAACCAGCTCCTCGTAGATGTGTCCTTGAACATTATTGGTCTCGTGAGGCTGGTCTCAACAACCAGCTCCTCGTAGATGTGTCCTTGTACATTATTGGTCTCGTCAGGCAGGTCTCGACATTATTAAAACTTCATTAAAATTGTTAAGCGACGCACCGAGCTCTTGGAGGTACTTCTTGTTCTCCTCACTGTCCTCACTGTCTTCACTGTCCTCACTGTCCTCACTGTCTTCACTGTCCTCACTGTCCTCACTGTACCGGATCTCAATCGTAAGGTAATCACCAGTGACGCCCCTCCGGCGAAGTCCTCGCAGGAGTCTCTCCCCTCCCACACCTGTAGATGAGAGGGAACACTGAAGCTCACACCTGTCAACTCTCCACACCCACACCTGTAGATGAGAGGGAACATTGAAGCTCACACCTGTCAACTCTCCACACCCACACCTGTAGATGAGAGGGAACATTGAAGCTCACACCTGGCAACTCTCCCCACCCACACCTGTAGATGAGAGGGAACATTGAAGCTCACACCTGGCAACTCTCCCCACCCACACCTGCAGATAAGAGGGAACACTGAAGCCGACACCTGGCAACTCTCCCCACCCACACCTGTAGATGAAAGAGAACACCTGGCTATACCTAACACCCATCTCTTAAGGAGGAGGACGTGGAGGAGGAGGGTAGTGGTGTAAAGGAGGAGGAGGGTAGTGGTGCAGAGGAGGAGGAGGAGGGTAGTGGTGCAGAGGAGGAGGAGGAGGGTAGTGGTGCAGAGGAGGAGGAGGGTAGTGGTGCAGAGGAGGAGGAGGAGGAGGGTAGTGAAGCAGAGGAGGAGGAGGAGGGTAGTGGTGCAGAAGAGGAGGGTAGTAGTGCAGAGGAGGAGGAGGGTAGTGGTGCAAAGGAGGAGGAGGGTAGTGGTGCAGAGGAGGAGGAGGGTAGTGGTGCAGAGGAGGATGAGGGTAGTGGTGCAGAGGAGGAGGAGGGGAGTGGTGCAGAGGAGGAGGAGGGTAGTGGTGCAGAGGAGGAGGAGGGGAGTGGTGCAGAGGAGGAGGAGGGTAGTGGTGCAGAGGAGGAGGAGGGTATTGGTGCAGATGAGGAGGAGGGTATTGGTGCAGATGAGGAGGAAGGTAGTGGTGCAGAGGAGGAGGAGGAGGAGGGTAGGGGTGCAGAGGAGGAGGGTAGTGGTGCAGATGAGGAGGAGGGTATTGGTGCAGATGAGGAGGAGGGTATTGGTGCAGAGGAAGAGGAGGAGGAGGGTAGTGGTGCAGAGGAGGTGGAGGGTAGTGGTGCAGAGGAGGAGGAGGAGGGTAGTGGTCCAGAGGAGGAGGAGGGCAGTGATGCAGAGGAGGAGGAGGTTAGTGGTGCAGAGGAGGAGGAGGTGGGTAGTGGTGCAGAGGAGAAGGAGGGTAGTGGTGCAGAGGAGGAGGAGGAGGAGGGTAGTGGTGCAGAGGAGGAGGAGGAGGGTAGTGATGCAGAGGACGAGGAGTGTGGTGGTGCAGATGAGGAAGGAAGTGGTGCAGAGGAGGAGGAGGGTAGTGGTGCAGAGGAGGAGGGTAGTGGTGCAGAGGAGGAGGAGGGTACTGGTGCAGAGGAGGAGGAGGGTACTGGTGCAGAGGAGGAGGAGGGTACTGGCGCAGAGGAGGAGGGTAGTGGTGCAGAGGAGGAGGAAGGTAGTGATGCAGAGGAGGAGGAGGGTACTGGTGCAGAGGAGGAGGGTAGTGGTGCAGAGGAGGAGGAAGGTAGTGGTGCTGAGGAAGAGGGTAGTGGTGAAAAGGAGGAGGGTAGTGGTGCAAAAGAGGAGGAGAGTAGTGGTGCAGAGGAGGAGGAGGGTACTGGTGCAGAGGAGGAGGGTAGTGGTGCAGAGGAGGAGGAAGGTAGTGGTGCAGAGGAGGAGGGAAGTGGTGCAGAGGAGGAGGAGGAGGGAAGTGATGCAGAGGAGGAGGGTAGTGGTGCAGAAGAGGAGGAGGGTAGTGGTGCAGAGGAGGTGGAGGAGGCAAGTGGTGCAGAGGAGGAGGGTAGTGGTGCAGAGGAGGAGGGTAGTGGTGCAGAGGAGGAGGAGGGTAGTGGTGCAGAGGAGGAGGAGGGTAGTGGTGTAGAGGAGGAGGAGGGTAGTGATGCAGAAGAGGAGGCGGGTAGTGGTGCAGAGGAGGAGGGTAGTGGTGCAGAGGAGGAAGAGGGTAGTGATGCAGAGGAGGAGGGTAGTGGTGCAGAGGAGGAGGAGGATGGTAGTGGTGCAGAGGAGGAGGAGGAGGAGGAGGAGGAGGAGGAGGAGGAGGGTAGTGGTGCAGAGGAGGCGGAGGGTAGTATTGAAGAGGAGGAGGAGGAGGGTAGTGGTGTAGAGGAGGAGGGTAGTGGTGCAGAGGAGGAGGAGGGTAGTGGTGTAGAGGAGGAGGGTAGTGGTGCAGAGGAGTAGGATGGTAGTGGTGCAGAGGAGGAGGAGGGTAGTGGTGCAGAGGAGGAGGAGGAGGGAAGTGGTGCAGAGGAGGAGGAGGGTAGTGGTGTAGAGGAGGAGGAGGGTAGGGATGCAGAGGAGGAGGGTAGTGGTGCAGAGGAGGAGGGTAGTGGTGCAGAGGAGGAGGGTAGTGATGCAGAGGAAGAGGGTAGTGGTGCAGAGGAGAAGGAGGGTACAGATGCAGAGGAGGAGGGTTGTGGTGCAGAGGAGGAGGAGGGTAGTGGTGCAGAGGAGGAGGAGGGTAGTGGTGCAGAGGAGGAGGAGGCTAGTGGTGCAGAGGAGGAGGAGGGTAGTGGTGCAGAGGAGGAGGAGGGTAGTGGTGCAGAGGAGGAAAAGGGTAGGGATGCAGAGGAGGAGGGTAGTGGTGCAGCGGAGGAGGAGGGTAGTGGTGCAGAGGAGGAGGGTAGTGATGCAGAGGAAGAGGGTAGTGGTGCAGAGGAGAAGGAGGGTTGTGGTGCAGAGGAGGCGGAGGGTAGTGGTGAAGAGGAGGAGGGTAGTGGTGCAGAGGAGGCGGAGGGTAGTGGTGCAGAGGAGGAGGAGGGTAGTGGTGCAGAGGAGGAGGAGGAGGAGGGTAGTGGTGCAGAGGAGGAGGATGGTAGTAATGCAGAGAAGGGGGAGGGTAGTGGTGCAGAGGAGGAGGAGGGTAGTGGTGCAGAGGAGGAGGAAAGTAGGGGTGCAGAGGAGGAGGAGGGTAGTGGTGCAGAGGAGGAGGAGGGTAGTGGTGCAGAGGAGGAGGAGGGTAGTGGTGCAGAGGAGGAGGGTAGTGGTGCAGAGGAGGATGAGGGTAGTGGTGCAGAGGAGGAGGAGGGTAGTGGTTCAGAGGAGGATGAGGGAAATGGTGCAGAGGAGGAGGGTAGTGGTGCAGAGGAGGATGAGGGTAGTGGTGCAGAGGAGGAGGAGGGTAGTGGTGCAGAGAAGGAGGGTAGTGGTTCAGAGGAGGATGAGGGAAGTGGTGCAGAGGAGGAGGAGGAGGAGGGTAGTGGTGCAGAGGAGGAGGATGGTAGTAATGCAGAGAAGGGGGAGGGTAGTGGTGCAGAGGAGGAGGAGGGTAGTGGTGCAGAGGAGGAGGAGGGTAGTGGTGCAGAGGAGGAAAAGGGTAGGGATGCAGAGGAGGAGGGTAGTGGTGCAGCGGAGGAGGAGGGTAGTGGTGCAGAGGAGGAGGGTAGTGATGCAGAGGAAGAGGGTAGTGGTGCAGAGGAGAAGGAGGGTTGTGGTGCAGAGGAGGCGGAGGGTAGTGGTGAAGAGGAGGAGGGTAGTGGTGCAGAGGAGGCGGAGGGTAGTGGTGAAGAGGAGGAGGGTAGTGGTGCAGAGGAGTAGGAGAGTAGTGGTGCAGAGGAGAAGGAGGGTAGTGGTGCAGAGGACGAGGAGGGTAGTGGTGCAGAGGAGGAGGAGGGTAGTGGTGCAGAGGAGGAGGAGGAGGAGGGTAGTGGTGCAGAGGAGGAGGATGGTAGTAATGCAGAGAAGGGGGAGGGTAGTGGTGCAGAGGAGGAGGAGGGTAGTGGTGCAGAGGAGGAGGAAAGTAGGGGTGCAGAGGAGGAGGAGGGTAGTGGTGCAGAGGAGGAGGAGGGTAGTGGTGCAGAGGAGGAGGAGGGTAGTGGTGCAGAGGAGGAGGGTAGTGGTGCAGAGGAGGATGAGGATAGTGGTGCAGAGGAGGAGGAGGGTAGTGGTTCAGAGGAGGATGAGGGAAATGGTGCAGAGGAGGAGGGTAGTGGTGCAGAGGAGGATGAGGGTAGTGGTGCAGAGGAGGAGGAGGGTAGTGGTGCAGAGAAGGAGGAGGGTAGTGGTTCAGAGGAGGATGAGGGAAGTGGTGCAGAGGAGGAGGAGGAGGAGGGTAGTGGTGCAGAGGAGGAGGATGGTAGTAATGCAGAGAAGGGGGAGGGTAGTGGTGCAGAGGAGGAGGAGGGTAGTGGTGCAGAGGAGGAGGAAAGTAGGGGTGCAGAGGAGGAGGAGGGTAGTGGTGCAGAGGAGGAGGAGGGTAGTACTCTTCAAGACACTTGTGTTGTCCCGTCTTGAGTACTGCTCAGTACTCACTTCCCCCTTCAAAGCAGGAGAGATTGCTGAAATAGAGGGAATACAGAGAACATATACGGCACGCATAGACGCAATAAAGCACCTAAATTATTGGGATCGTCTCAAAGCCCTCCAAATGTACTCACTAGAAAGAAGACGAGAGAGATATCAAATAATATACACCTGGAAGATACTGGAGGGCCAAGTACCAAATCTACACAGTAAAATAACAACGTACTGGAGTGAACGACATGGAAGAAAATGTAGAATAGAACCAAAGAAGAGCAGAGGTGCCATAGGCACAATCAGAGAACACTGTATAAACATCAGAGGTCCGCGGTTGTTCAACGTCCTCCCAGCAAGCATAAGCAATATTGCCGGAACAACCATGGACATTTTCAAGAGGAAACTAGATTTATTCCTCCAAGGAGTGCCGGACCAACCGGGCTGTGGTGGGTATGTGGGCCTGCGGGCCGCTCCAAGCAACAGCCTGGTGGACCAAACTCTCACAAGTCAAGCCTGGCCTCGGGCCGGGCTTGGGGAGTAGAAGAACTCCCAGAACCCCATCAACCAGGTATCAACCAGGAGGGTAGTGGTGCAGAGGAGGATGAGGGAAGTGGTGCAGAGGAAGAGGGTAGTGGTGCAGAGGAGGATGAGGGTAGTGGTGCAGAGGAGGATGAGGGTAGTGGTGCAGAGGAGGAGGAGGAGGGTAGTGGTGCAGAGGAGGAGGAGGGTACTGGTGCAGAGGAGGAGGGTAGTGGTGCAGAGGAGGATGAGGGTAGTGGTGCAGAGGAGGATGAGGGTAGTGGTGCAGAGGAGGAGGAGGGTAGTGGTGCAGAGGAGGAGGAGGGTACTGGTGCAGAGGAGGAGGGTAGTGGTGCAGAGGAGGAGGGTAGTGGTGCAGAGGAGGAGGAGGAGGGAAGTGGTGCAGAGGAGGAGGGTAGTGGTGCAGAGGAGGAGGAGGAGGGAAGTGGTGCAGAGGAGGAAGCTAGTGGTGCAGAGGAGGATGAGGGAAGTGGTGCAGAGGAGGAGGGTAGAGGTGCAGAGAAGGAGGAGGGTAGTGGTTCAGAGGTGGATGAGGGAAGTGGTGCAGAGGAGGAGGGTAGTGGTGCAGAGGAGGATGAGGGTAGTGGTGCAGAGGAGGAGGAGGGTAGTGGTGCAGAGGAGGAGGAGGGTAGTGGTGCAGAGGAGGAGAATAGTGGTGCAGAGGAGGAGGAGGAGGGAAGTGGTGCAGAGGAGGAAGCTAGTGGTGCAGAGGAGGATGAGGGAAGTGGTGCAGAGGAGGAGGGTAGAGGTGCAGAGAAGGAGGAGGGTAGTGGTTCAGAGGAGGATGAGGGAAGTGGTGCAGAGGAGGAGGGTAGTGGTGCAGAGGAGGATGAGGGTAGTGGTGCAGAGGAGGAGGAGGGTAGTGGTGCAGAGGAGGAGGAGGGTAGTGGTGCAGAGGAAGAGGAGGGTAGTGGTGCAGAGGAGGAGGAGGGTACTTTGCAGAGGAGGAGGGAAGTGGTGCAGAGTAGGAGGGTAGTGGTGCAGAGGAGGAGGAGGGTAGTGGTGCAGAGGAGGAGGAGGAGGGAAGTGGTGCAGAGGAGGAGGGTAGTGGTGCAGAGGAGGAGGAGGAGGGAAGTGGTGCAGAGGAGGAGGGTAGTGGTGCAGAGGAGGTGGAGGAGGGAAGTGGTGCAGAGGAGGAGGGTAGTGGTGCAGAGGAGGAGGAGGGTAGTGGTGCAGAGGAGGAGGAGGGTAGTGGTGCAGAGGAGGAGGAGGGTAGTGGTGCAGAGGAGGAGGAGGGTAGTGGTGTAGAGGAGGAGGAGGGTAGGGATGCAGAGGAGGAGGGTAGTGGTGCAGAGGAGGAGGGTAGTGGTGCAGAGGAGGAGGGTAGTGATGCAGAGGAGGAGGGTAGTGGTGCAGAGGAGAAGGAGGGTACAGATGCAGAGGAGGAGGGTTGTGGTGCAGAGGAGGAGGGTAGTGGTGCAGAGGAGAAGGAGGAGGAGGATGGTAGTGGTGCAGAGGAGGAGGAGGAGGAGGGTAGTGGTGCAGAGGAGGCGGAGGGTAGTGGTGAAGAGGAGGAGGAGGAGGGTAGTGGTGTAGAGGAGGAGGGTAGTGGTCCAGAGGAGGAGGAGGGTAGTGGTGAAGAGGAGGAGGAGGGTAGTGGTGCAGAGGAGTAGGACGGTAGTGGTGCAGAGGAGGAGGAGGATAGTGGTGCAGAGGAGGAGGGTAGTGGTGCAGAGGAGGAGGGTAGTGGTGCAGAGGAGTAGGACGGTAGTGGTGCAGAGGAGGAGGGTAGTGGTGCAGAGGAGTAGGACGGTAGTGGTGCAGAGGAGGAGGAGGGTAGTAGTGCAGAGGAGGAGGGTAGTGGTGCAGAGGAGTAGGACGGTAGTGGTGCAGAGGAGGAGGAGGGTAGTGGTGCAGAGGAGTAGGATAGTAGTGGTGCAGAGGAGGAGGAGGGTAGTGGTGCAGAGGAGGAGGGTAGTGGTGCAGAGGAGAAGGAGGATATTGATGCAGAGGAGGAGGGTAGTGGTGCAGAGGAGGAGGGTAGTGGTGCAGAGGAGAAGGAGGATAGTGGTGCAGAGGAGGAGGATAGTGGTGCAGAGGAGGGGGGTAGGGGTGCAGAGGAGTAGAGGGTACTGTCACCACTCTCCACCACTGCCACACACCACTCTCCACCACTGCCACACACCACTCTCCACCACTGCCACACACCACTCTCCACCACTGTCACACACCACTCTCCACCACTGTCACACACCACTCTCTACCACTGTCACACACCACTCTCCACCACTGCCACACACCACTCTCCACCACTGCCACACACCACTCTCCACCACTGCCACACACCACTCTCCACCACTGTCACACACCACTTTCCACCCCTGCCACACACCACTCTCCACCACTGTCACACACCACTCTCCACCACTGTCACACACCACTCTCCACCACTACCCCTCACCACTCTCTACCACTGTCACACACCACTCTCCACCACTGTCACACACTACTCCCCACCACTGCCACACACTACTCTCCACCACTGTCACACACCACTCTCCACCCCTGCCACACACCACTCTCCACCACTGCCACACACCACTCTCCACCACTGTCACACACCACTCTCCACCACTGTCACACACCACTCTCTACCACTGTCACACACCACTGTCACACACCACTCTCCACCACTGCCACACACCACTCTCCACCACTGTCACACACCACTCTCTACCACTGTCACACACCACTGTCACACACCACTCTCCACCACTGCCACACACCACTCTCCACCACTGTCACACATCACTCTCCACCACTGCCACACACCACTCTCCACCACTGTCACACACCAATCTCCACCCCTGCCACACACCACTCTCCACCCCTGCCACACACCACTCTCCACCACTGTCACACACCACTCTCCACCACTGTCACACACCACTCTCCACCACTGCCACACACCACTCTCCACCACTGTCACACACCACTCTCCACCACTGTCACACACCACTCACCACCACTGTCACACACCACTCTCCACCACTGTCACACACCACTCTCCACCACTGTCACACCCTACTCTTATTCTTCCACCACAACCATCAACAAACACTACCATCAACAAACACTACCATCAACCAACACAACCATCAACAAACACTACCATCAACCACCACAACCATCAACCACCACAACCATCAACAAACACTACCATCAACCAACACAACCATCAACAAACACTACCATCAACCACCACAACCATCAACAAACACTATCATCAACAAACACTACCATCAACCAACACAACCATCAACAAACACTACCATCAACCACCACAACTATCAACAAACACTATCATCAACAAACACTACCATCAACCAACACAACCATCAACAAACACATCCATCAACCACCACAACCATCAACAAACACTACCATCAACAAACACTACCATCAACCAACACAACCATCAACAAACACTACCATCAACCACCACAACCATCAACAAACACTATCATCAACAAACACTACCATCAACCAACACAACCATCAACAAACACTACCATCAACCACCACAACCATCAACCACCACAACCATCAACAAACACTACCATCAACCACCACAACCATCAACAAACACTACCATCAACCACCACAACCATTAACTATCACCATCAACCATCACAGACATCAACCACCAGAGTTATCAACCACCAATACCATAAACCACCACAACCTCAACCACCATTACCATTAACCATCACTACCACTAATCACAACCATCAGCCACCACAATTACCAACCACAGCAATCAACCACCACCACCACCAACCACAACTATTAACCACCACTAGAACCAACCACTACCACCAACAATAAACATCACCCACCACTGCCACCAATCACAACCTACCACCACAGCCACCAACCACAACCCAGCAACAATTCCACCACCACTACCATGGATTCTCCATTAAGTGTAAGTAATGAATAAAATATTTTTAACCTACCTTTTATTATTCTTCAATTTTATTTCTAGAATATGTAGAAATATATTTTTAATATAATTCTAAATTTTTTATATATATGCCATCAATCAAGAAAACGATTTTTATGCAACATTTAAGTTGCGACACGGTCTCAAAATTGTTTAGCCAAAGTTGTGCAGTAAGTTGTGGCAACTTATTTACAACCACACAATAACGTAGCTAATACATGAAAACAAACGTTGTCACACCCGGCTACTCTCCCGACCCACACATGTAGATGAGAGGGAACACTGAAGCCCACACCTGGCCACTCTCCCCACCCACACCTGGCTACTCTCCCCACCCATACCTGCAGATGGGAAGGAACACGGAAGCCCACACCTGGCTACTCTCCCCACCCACATCTGTAGATGAGAGGGAACACTAAAGCCCACACCTGGCTACTCTCCCCACCCACACCTGCACATGAGAGGGAACACTAAAGCCAACACCTGGCTACTCTCCCCACCCACACCTGTCTATGTCACACACTCATGCCAAAGAAAACTTATATCAAGTAAATCTAGCTTGTATTAAGCAAGACAATGTTGGGTTAAATATTGATCAGTGTTATCTTATAAGCAGTGAAGCTTGCTTAATGAATATTCTTGGTCGCTAAACGGTGCTCAAAGTTACTCAAGAAGCCTTATAAGTTCTCTAATTCATGACTTTTAATGTAAAAATATTTTTGAAACCACTGGAAGCACTGTGAATTAAACAACTGAGTTACAGATATTCACGTGTTAAAATGTCGTCAATACGTACTGGTGAGACGCGTGTTATAGAAGGACAGGCGACTATACCCTTCTCTTGAGAAAGGACACAGCTGAGCCGCCAGGTGGCAGCACCAGTCTATGGCGGGGTCGTCATCAGTGAGGCGCCGCATGATGGTCATGCGGAGCTCCCTTCCCTGGCACGGCAGACTGCCCAGTGTGTCCGGGTCCACGTAGCCCGTGGCGTCCAGGGTGTCCGGGTCCACGTAGCCCCTGGCGTCCAGGGTGTCCGGGTCCACGTAGTCCGTGGCGTCCAGGGTGTCCGGGTCCACGTAGCCCGTGGCGTCCAGGTCAATGGCTGAAGACATACACTGAGATACAGTCACGGTCGTTACTGGTATGTTCTAGGATATAACAAGAAGACATACTGAGCCATCCACTCACCTTACTGCTGGGTTTATTACCTGATGACAAGTCCGTATTTTGGACAGTATTAATAGCATCTAAACTATGTATTAATAGCTTTTAAAAGCCACAGTCAAGGTCATCTGTATCAATTGTCAAGGTCACAGTCAAGGTTAACTGTATTAATTGTCAAGGTTATCTGTATCAATGGTCAAGGTCACAGTCAAGGTCATCTGTATCAATTGTCAAGGTTATCTGTATCAATTGTCAAGGTTATCTGTATCAATGGTCAAGGTCATCTGTATCAATTGTCAATGTCACATTCAAGGTCATCTGTGTCAATGGTCAAGGTCATCTGTATCATGGTCAATGTCACAGTCATGGTCATCTTTATCAATGGTCAAGGTCGCATTAGAAGGTCATATAAACTAAGTCAAGGTCACAGTGAAAGGTCATCTGGACCAAGTATCAAGGTCACAGGGATAGATGGGTCACCTGAATTAAGGATCAAAGTTACGGAAGGTCTAATTAACCAAGGGATCAAGGTCACAGTAAAAGGTCATCTTGGACAGGAATTAGGTCTCACTGAAAGGTCATCTTAAACAGGAATTAGGTCAATGTGAAAGGTCATCCTGAACTGGAATTAGGTCACAGTGAAAGGTCATCTTCAACAGGAATTAGGTCACAGTAAAAGATCATCTTAAACAGGAATTAGGTCACAATGAAAGGTCATCTTGAACAGGAATTAGGTCACAGTAAAAGGTCATCTTGAACAGGAATTAGGTCACAGTGAAAGGTCATCCTGAACAGGAATTAGGTCACAGTAAAAGGTCATCTTAAACAGGAATTAGGTCACAGTAAAAGGTCATCTTGGACAGGAATTAGGTCACAGAGAAAATTCATCTTGAACAGGAATTAGGTCACAGTGAAAGGAGATCTGTACCACGAGTCAAAGTCAAAGTGGTAAGTCATCTGAACCAAAAGTATGGCGTCGCTAAATACTTCATGAAATTATTTATGCACAAGAATATATACAGCAGCGGAATGTTTCGAAAATTTATTATTCATAGAGTAGTCGCCCTTAATAAGTCTATATTTGTAATCAAAGTAGAAGGTTTGTCACCCTTAAGGTGACTATATTTGTAAACAATATAAGGTGTTTGTCACCCTTTAGGTGACTATATTTGTAAACAATATAAGGTGTTTGTCTCCCTTAAGGTGACTATATTTGTAAACAATATAAGGTGTTTGTCACCCTTAAGGTTACTATATTTGTAAACAATATAAGGTGTCTGTCGCTCTTAAGGTTACTATATTTGTAAACAATGTTGGGAGCTTCTCGCCCTAAGGTAACTATATTTGTAAACAAAATAAGGTCTTTGTCTCCCATAAGGTGATTATGTTTGTAAACAATATAAGGAGTCTTTCGTCCATAAGATTGTAAACATATATGTAAACAATGTAAATCTGAATTACTATATTAAACATGACGAATGAAGCCCTTTGCGTAATTTTGGTATTAATAAATAGCCCTAAAAATTATGGTGGAAAATATGAATATTTACCAAGAGTCTCCAGGTGAGGAAGGTGAGGCAGGTGACGGATGAGGACGGGCAGTTGCTGTAGTGTGAGGCGCAGGTGGAGGATCTCGAGGGTGTGAGGCAGGAGAGGTATGGCTATCTCAGAAAAGTCACCACGAAACTCCTCTAAGGTACACTTACTGCCGGGGGCTGTTAGCCTCTCCAAACATTGTTTTGGTATAACACTACGCTCATTGCTGTATAAACTATAGTTAAGATGTAAGGATATGGTTACCTTCATTTTTGCCAGCACTGACAGTGTAGACAGGCGCTGCTTTAGTTGGGATGGATCGTTTCTGATTAGGTAAATGTTCATAGGTGTTACCTTCTTAAGAACAAGCGGCAGGACATCCCACGAGTCAACACTCACTATTACCCACACTTGTTCTGTACGCAGCTTCTCACACACGGCTTGGATGACGTGCTCACTCCCGCGGGACTCTGCTACATGCTTCAACAGCTCGTCAGTCGAACTTGAAACCATCTTGCACAGGTCAATTATGTGAGTATTGAACCTGTGCTCTACTCCCCGGGCACACAGCACCCCGGTAGTGCTGACTAAAATGTTCTCCCATCTGGGGCGCTCCCTAAACTCTTGTTGCACGGCGCTAATATTAAACTTTGACCCTCTCACGTGATCTCCCAAGGAGCGCTTTTCCTTACGTACAACATCCACCAAGAGGTCAATGATTATAGAGCTTTCCCCTGACACACGGTGTGATGCTGGATCACCTCGGTCTTGCTCAGCCCTCAACAAGAGAGCGACCAGCCTCCTGCTGGCACAATACTCCTGGTACCTGGCGTGAAAATAGCCAAACACCCACACCACACTGAGGCCCCGACGGTAGCTGGTTCTTGTGAAATAGTTGGACAAGACCTCCTCCTGCGGCAGTCCCAGAGTGTCACACTTCTCCCTAATCTCCGCTTCCGTCTCCGGCCAAAGGTCGTACTCCTGCCTCAGGACCCCTCTTAAACTAATCTCTTCTAAGAACCTCAAAAACTTTTTCACAGTTTTGTCACATTTTCCTTTGGGTTCGGTCACGTGTTTGTCTGTGAGTCTGGACACCAGTTTGCTGGTTATGAAGTCATGAATCTTCTCGTAGACTTGAGTGTTTGTGGTGAGGTTGTTAAATTCTTCTGTAGCCTCGACACACAGCAGCGCCAACAAGGTCAAGGTGAGTGGAGTGTTGAGGTACTCACCCAGGAACTCACTCATCTGCTCCAGCCGCTGGGTAAACCTCCCTGTGATGACACTCCGTTGGCACTCTTCCTCCACCAGCACCTTGATGGTTCTCTCGGCGAACTCCACGCGACGTTCTGGAGTGATGCCCAAGACGAGGATGTTGCAGCGAGGTCTGGTGTGTGGGACGAGCTGTGACAGGTGTTGGTCCCACCCCGGCCGTGTGGTTATCACCAACCTCACATCCTTGCCAGGCAGGTGCAACAGCTCCTTCACCAGCCTTCCTGAATGGTCGTTGACCTCGTCGTAGCCGTCAATCAGGACTAATATATTTAAGCTCAAGATTATCTCCTTAAACAGCTGGAAGTCGGCACCAGAATCACTAAGTGTTTGAGGCAGCAACTGGCGGAGGAGACCATCGAAGGTATTAAGATGTGAGTCCCTGCATTGTACATAGAAAACGAGGTCCACAGTGCCCAGGTGACGTATGACAGCAGGGTCCTCTACCCACTTCTCGAGGATGAGCTTGAGTAAAGTTGTCTTGCCCATACCACCTTCCCCCGTCAGGAGGACACATTGAGGGACTCTTCCGTCCTCTCGTCTCATACTCAAGATGTGTTCATAGTCTATATCCTGACCCTTGACAGCGTTGGAGGGTCTTGTGTTATCCTGACCCTTGGCAGCGTGGGAGGGTCTTGCCCCTATGACGGGATCTTCAAGGAGTCGTAGTCGTGTAAAAGCAAGACTTGGGTTGTAGTTAATGTTGAGGAGGAGCCAGGGTGCGGGAACAATCTGGTACAGCAGTTTATACCCGTCAGTTAGCTCCTGCTTGCTCATCTGCTTAACCTCTTCTGTGATGTGTCTTCTGAACACCTTAATCTCCTGGCGGAGCTGTGGCAAGTACGCCACATCTGAGGGATCCAGCGGCTCTCTGACCTTCGCTAGCAGACCACCAATATACTTGGTGACATCTCTGGTCACGTGGTCCACATCCTGGCTGTTTGTCCCACACCGGACGCCGGCCTCAGCCAGCATCTTAGCCAATAAGTCACTGAGCTCCGTCAGTGTTGACGTAAGATCTTGCTCTGACATTCCCACATTATCATGGGCCAACGTGTTTCGGTGTTGCTTCAGGCTGTAAATGAGGTGTTCAAGTGATGGTCCCTGAGGCCCTGGAGTGGTCCACGTGGGGTCATTCATCTTAGCCAGACCACACACACGTTGCAGGAGTTTATACAACAGGGTGATGTCAAAAGTTGCCGCGTCAGAGGAAGCTTCGAGTTTATCCCTCGGGTGAGCATCGAAGACACGCCTGTACTGAGCATTGGTGTACCCCAAGTCCTGAGTGAGGTAAGTCACTACTGGGAAGGTGCCCCGGTACGACCACATAAACACACTTGCTAGCGCGTCTCGTCCTGCCTTAGTCACAGCCAGTCCATACCGCAGTCTGTTCACATCTTCCGGTTGGATAACAGGACTCGAGGCCGCCATATTGGGCCGTATGATTCTCACCTCACACAACTGTTGTCAAGTTTCACACAAGCAGTAAATGTCCCACGCTGGTTTTGTTATTATATTATGTTTAAAAACATAACATTGTTTCCCACTGTCGGAGACGGGCAGCTTGTTAGGCTTGTGTAGGCCTTCCTAAACCAACGACAGACCTTCCTCAGGATGCATCCCTCAACAGTTGACTAATTTCCAGGTTAATGTTCACTGCTAGGTGAACAGAGGTATCAGGAGGCTGAGCATCTCACACTGCCAGGGAATCAAACTCGGATCTAATCGGTGATGATCCGATTTCTCTAACCACAATACAGTCACTTAATTGACCAAAAATATAAGTGATTTCCAAATAAACCAAATTTTACAAAATGTGTTGACATGTTAATGCAATATTCGGTTCCAGATTTATTTGTTATTATCAATTTGTTCTTTAACTAGATAATTTCTTCTGTCTTTATACTCTTCAGAATTCTGTCATCTGGAAGAACAATTTAACGTTATTAAAACAAAATGTTAGTGTTAAACATTGGGTCAGAAATACATTTTT
Organism: Procambarus clarkii; assembly: GCF_040958095.1. Taxonomy (NCBI): domain Eukaryota; kingdom Metazoa; phylum Arthropoda; class Malacostraca; order Decapoda; family Cambaridae; genus Procambarus; species Procambarus clarkii. The sequence goes on along the minus strand of NC_091195.1, from coordinate 6,277,503 downwards.
GAGATCACTAAAACAAATAAAATTCCAAAGTCTGCCTCCTGCATTTTGTTATATTTTATAACTTAAAACTTGTCAATATTTTGACACAACTCCTGTGATCATTGTGGTGTTGGCTTCTGGTTTAGGTAGAGTAATGGTGCTCATTTTCTCACACAGAAATATACGGTGTAGCATTTAGTAATGTTATTCTCTGCCTTTATCTTGCTCTTGTAAGGACCTATTTAGATTATGCAGTTCAGTTTGGTCAACATACAATATACTGGACATAATTTAACTTGAACCCATAAAGAGAAGAATGACAAAGTTGATCTCAGGAATTAGAAATCTCCCTTATTAAGAGAGATTAAGGAAGCTATGTTTACACATTCTTCGGAAAGTATAGTTGATATTATTGATGTTGTCAAAAGGATGAAAAGTTATATCGAAGGTAGTAATAATAAGTTGTTAACTGCATCAACACAAAATAGAACATGAAATGATAAATCTGTATCAATAAGAAATAATGTTTGCTTCTCTGTCTATGCGAGCTAGAAGACCCTACTCAGGGAGCTAGCCTCACCTAATTTCTAACAGTAATTCCTGCTGGGTATGTGCCCAACAGGGAATGGCATATATGTAGGGAGTACAACTTTAAAGAGTACCAAAGCTACCCCCCTACCACGAACTTTGCTATATCATATTAATTAGGCTTTGAATTATTTATTTATTTTCTTGCAAGGGTTCCCAGCTGAGCTTCTGTGTAGATCGCCCTCTCCCCCTCCGCTCTCTTGTGGACAATATTCACAGTATAATGTTAACAACTTACATGGAGTTTACTACAAGTAAACTTCCGTCCCCTGAGAGTCTCTTATAGGAGCAATGATGGAGGGCCGCGTAGAGGCTCATCATATAAAATGGCCTCCTAGAGGCACATAAAATGGCCGCCTAGAGGCACATAAAATGGCCGCCTAGAGGCACATAAAATGGCCGCCAGGAGGCACATAAAGGGCCGCCTAGAGGCACATAATGGGTCGCTTGTAGGTACATAAAGGGCCGCCTAGAGGCACATAATGGGTCGCTTGTAGGTAAATAAAGGGGCCGCCTAGAGGCACACAAAGGGCCGCCTAGAGGAACATAAAGGGTCGCCTGGAGGCAAATAAAATGGCCGCCTAGAGGCAAATAAAACGGCCGCCTTGAGGCAAAAAAAAATGGCCGCCTGGAGGCTCTTAAAATTGGCCCCATAAAAGCCCATAAACGGGTCGCCTACAGGCACAAAAAAGGCCTCCTAGAGGGACATAAAATGGCCGCCAAGAGGTCAAAAAAAGTCCGCCTTGAGGCACATAAAATGGCCACCTGGAGGCCCAAAAAAAAGGCCGCATACACAAAAAAGGGCCGCCTTGAGGTACATAAAGGGCCGCCTAGATGCACATAAAGGGGCCGCCTAGAGGTGCATAAAGGGGCCGCCTAGAGGTACATAAAATGGCAGCTTAGAAGCCCAAAAAAGGGCCGCCTAGAGGTGCATAAAGGGCCGCCTAGAGGTGCATAAAGGGGCCGCCTAGAGGTGCATAAAGGGGCCGCCTAGAGGTACATAAAGGGGCCGCCTAGAGGTACATAAAATGACAGCTTAGAAGCCCAAAAAAGGGCCGCCTCGAGGCACATAAAGGGGCCGCCTAGAGGTACATAAAGGGGCCGCCTAGAGCTGCATAAAGGGGCCGCCGAGAAGTACATAAAATGGCAGCTTAGAAGCCCAAAAAAGGGCCGCCTAGAGGTGCATAAAGGGCCGCCTAGAGGTACATAAAGGGGCCGCCTAGAGGTGCATAAAGGGGCCGCCGAGAAGTACATAAAATGGCAGCTTAGAAGCCCAAAAAAGGGCCGCCTAGAGGTGCATAAAGGGCCGCCTTGAGGTACATAAAGGGCCGCCTAGAGGTACATAAAGGGCCGCCTAGAGGTGCATAAAGGGGCCGCCTCGAGGCACATAAAGGGGCCGCCTAGAGGTACATAAAGTGGCCGCCTAGAGGTACATAAAGGGCCGCCAAGAGGTACATAAAGGGGCCGACTAGAGGTACATAAAGGGGCCGCCTAGAGGTACATAAAGGGCCGCCTAGAGGTACATAAAGGGCCGCCTAGAGGTACATAAAGGGGCCGCCTAGAGGTGCATAAAGGGGCCGCCTAGAAGTACATAAAGGGGCCGCCTAGAGGTGCATAAAGGGCCGCCTAGAGGCACATAAAGAGGCCGCCTAGAGGTGCATAAAGGGGCCGCCTAGAGGTGCATAAAGGGCCGACTAGAGGCACATAAAGGGGCAGCCTAGAGGCACATAAAAGGGCCGCCTAGAGGCACATTAAGGGCCGACTAGAGGCACATAAAGGGGCCGACTAGAGGCACATAAAGGGGCCGTCTAGAGGCACATAAAGGGGCCGCCTAAAGGCACATTAAGGGCCGACTAGAGGCACATAAAGGGGCCGACTAGAGGCACATAAAGGGCCGCCTAGAGGTACATAAAGTGGCCGCCTAGAGGTACATAAAGTGGCCGCCTAGAGGTACATAAAGTGGCCGCCTAGAGGTACATAAAGGGCCGCCTAGAGGTACATAAAGGGGCCGCCAAGAGGCACATAAAGAGGTGCATAAAGGGTCGTCTAGAGGCACATAAATGGGCCGCCTAGAGGCACATAAAGGGGCCGCCTAGAGGCACATAACGGGGCCGCCTAGAGGCATATAATGGGGCCGGCAAGAGGTAAATAAAGGGGCCGCCTGAAGGTATATGAAGAGCCGCCTAGAGGCACATAAAGAGCCGCCTAGAGTTACATAAAGGGACCACCTAGAGGCACATAAATAGGTCGCCCAGAAGTACATAAAGGGCCGCCTAGAAGTACATAAAAAGGTCGCATAGAGGTACATAAAGGGCCGCCTAGAGGCACATAAAGGGCCGCCTAGAGGTACATAAATGGCCGCCTAGAGGCACATAAAGGGCCGCCTAGAGGTACATAAATGGCCGCCCAGAGGTACATAAAGGGTCGCCTAGAGGCATATAAAGGGGGAGCCTTGAGGTACATAAAGGGGCCACCTAGAGGTGCATAAAGAGGCCGCCTCGAGGCACATAAAGGGGCCGCCTAGAGGTACATAAAGATGCCGCCTAGAGGTGCATAAAGGGGCCGCCTAGAAGTACATAAAATGGCAGCTTAGAAGCCCAAAAAAGGGCCGCCAAGAGGTGCATAAAGGGCCGCCTAGAGGTACATAAAGGGCCGCCTAGAGGTACATAAAGGGCCGCCTAGAGGTGCATAAAGGGGCCGCCTCGAGGCACATAAAGGGGCCGCCTAGAGACACATAAAAGGCCGCCTAGAGGCACATAAAGGGGCGCCTAGAGACACATAAAAGGCCGCCTAGAGGCACATAAATGGCCGCCTAGAGGTGCATAAAGGGCCGCCTAGAGGTACATAAAGGGCCTCCTAGAGGCACATTAGGGGCGCCTAAAGGCACATAAAGGGCCCGCCTAGAGGTACATAAAGGGGCCACCTAGAGGTGCATAAACGGCCGCCTATGGGTATATAAAGGGCCCCCTAGAGGCACATAAAAGGCCGCCTAGAGGTACATAAAGGGCCGCCAAGAGGCACATAAAGGGCAGCCTAGAGCTACATAAAAGGCCGCCTTGAGGTGCATAAGGGGCCACCTACAGGCACATAAAAGGCCGCCTAGAGGTACATAAAGGAGCCGCCTAAAGGTACATAAAGGGCCGCCTAGAGGCACATAAAGGGCCGCCTAGAGGTACATAAAGGGCCGCCTAGAGGTATATAAAGGGGCCGCCGAGAGGTGCATCAATGGGCCGCCTAGAGGCACATAAAAGGCCTCCTAGAGGCACATAAATGGCCGCCCAGAGGCACATAAAGGGCCACCTAGAGGTACATAAATGGACCGCTTAGAGGCACATAAAGGGCCCCCTAGAGGCACATAAGAGGCCGCCTAGAGGCACATAAAAGGTCTCCTAGAGGCATATAAAGGGCCGCCTAGAGGCACATAAAAGGCCTCCTAGAGCCACATAAAGGGGCCGCCTAGAGGCACATAAAGGGGCCGTCTAGAGGTACATAAAGGGGCCGCCTAAAGCTACATATAGAGGCCGCCTAGAGCCACATAAAGGGGCCGCCTAGAGGCACATATTGGGGCCGCCTAGAGGTACATAAAGGGGCCGCCTAGAGGTACATAAAGGGGTCGCCTAGAGGCACATAAAGGGGCCGCCTAGAGGTACATAATGTGGCCGCCCAGAGGTACATAATGAGGCCACCTAGTGGTACATAATGGGCCACCTAGAGGTGCATAAAGGGGGCCGCCTAGAGGCGCATAAAGGGGCCGCCTAGAGGTACATAATTAGGCCACCTAGAGGTACATAAAGGGTCGCCTAGAGGCACATAAATGGGCCGCCTAAAGCTACAAAAAGGGCCGCCTAGAGGTACATAAAGGGGCCACCTAGAGGCACATAAAGGGGGCCGCCTAGAGGTACATAAAGGGGCCGCCTAGAGGCACATAAAGGGGGCCGCCTAGAGGTACGTAAATGGGCCGCCTAGAGGTACATAAAGGGCCGCCTAGAGGTACATAAAGGGGCCGCCTAGAGGCACATATAGGGGCCGCCTAGAGGCGCATAAAGGGGCCGCCTAGAGGTACATAAATGAGCCGCCTAGAGGCACATAAAGGGGCCGACTAGAGGTACATAAATGACCGCCTAGAGGCATATAAAGAGCCGCCTAGAGGCACATAATGGTTCGCCTCGAGGTACAAAAAGGACCGCCTAGAGGCACATAAATGGCCGCCTAGAGGTACATAAATGGCCGCCTAGAGGCATATAAAGAGCCGCCTAGAGGCACATAAAGGGCCGCCTAGAGGCACATAAAGAGCCGCCAAGAGGTACATAAATTGCCCCCCTAGAGGCATATAAAGAGCCGCCTAGAGGCACATAAAGGGCCGCCTAGAGGCACATAAAGAGCCGCCTAGAGGTACATAAAGGGCCGCCTAGAGGCATATAAAGGGGCGCCTTGAGGTACATAAAGTGCCGCGTAAAGGCACATAAATGGGCCGCATAGAGGTATATAAAGGGCCACCTAGAGGTACATAAAGGGCCGCCTAGAGGCACATAAAGGGCCGCCTAGAGGCATATAAAGGGCCGACTAGAGGTACATAAAGGGCCGCCTAGAGGCACATACAGAGTTGCCTAGAGATACATAAAGGGCCGCCTAGAGGTACATAAAGGGCCGCCTAGAGGCACATAAAGAGCCTCCTAGAGGTACATAAAGGGCAGCCTCGAGGCACATAAAGGGCCGCCTATAGGTACATAAAGGGCCGCCTAGAGGCATAAGAACAAAGGTAACTGCAGAAGGCCTATTGGCCCATACGAGGCAGCTCCTATCTATAACCTCCCAATCCCACTCATATACTTGTCCAACCCGCGCTTGAAACAATCGAGGGACCCCACCTCCACCACGTTACGCGGCAGTTGGTTCCACAAATCAACAACCCTGTTACTGAACCAGTATTTACCCAAGTCTTTCCTAAATCTAAACTTATCCAATTTATGCACATTGTTTCGTGTTCTGTCTTGTGTTGATATTTTTAATACCCTATTAATATCCCCCCTGTTATGTCCATTCATCCACTTGTAAACCTCTATTATGTCACCCCTAACTCTTCGCCTTTCCAGTGAATGCAACTTAAGTTTTGTTAATCTTTCTTCATATGAAAGATTTCTAATATGGGGAATTAACTTAGTCATCCTACGTTGGACACGTTCAAGTGAATTTATATCCATTCTATAATACGGCGACCAAAACTGAACTGCATAATCTAAATGGGGCCTAACCAGAGCAAGATATAGCTGAAGAACCACACCAGGTGTCTTGTTACTAACGCTTCGATTAATAAATCCAAGTAAGGGAGTGGGAAATGAATGGATATCGAGGGCACTTGGTGTCAATTGCCGGCTGGAAAGATATTGCAAATCAAATGCAATATCTTTCATAGACAACTGGGAACACTTCTATGGAAGAAATGAAATGTATGCTCGTGATGGGGTGCATCTATCGAGAGCTGGGGTTGTTGCTGTTGCGAACTCGCTAGAAGAAGTGGTTAGAGGTGTTTGTTTGGGTTTAAACTGTTAGTAGATAGAGGTATGGGAATTGATTTGGAGGAAGGAGGTAATAAAAGTATGTGTTTGTGGGAGAAAGGAATTGGCAAAACGATCAGGGAAAGAGAAGGTCCGCAAAATAACAATTCACTTAGGGTATATTACACTAACAGTAGAAGTCTAAGAAATAAAATTAACGAATTAAATGCTCTTGTCTGCACAGAAAAAATAGATATTATTGCACTTACCGAAACGTGGATGAATGTAGAAAATAGAGAACTATTAGCTGAATATCAAATATATGGATTTAAACTATTTCACACAGATAGATATATTAGACGAGGAGGTGGAGTAGCCATATATGTTAGGGACAATTTGAAATGTAGTCTCAAAGAGGGAATCAAAACAGAGCCACACACAGAAACTATTTGGATTGAATTAAACGAAAAAGCTAATAATATTATAATAGGAGTAATATATAGGCCACCAAATTTAGACAGAATGGAAGCAAAGCATCTATGGGATGAAATATCTAGAGCATCTAGATCCAACAGTATTTATGTCATGGGTGACTTTAATTTTAGCGGAATAAACTGGTTGAACAAAACAGGGAATAGTGAAGCAGAAGATTTTCTAGAATTAATTGACGATTGCTTTCTTACGCAACACATTAAGGAACCAACACGGGAAAATAATATTTTAGATTTAGTGTTAACTAACAGGGAAACGCAAATTAATGACATCGAAATAGGGAGTGAGCTAGGGAGCAGTGATCACAAAGAAATCAGATTTAGCATAGAATGGAATAGACCAGTAGGAGAAAATTCTGTTAAAGTGCCAGATTTTCGAAAAGCTGATTTTAATAGCCTAAGAAATTTTTTGGGTCAAATTGATTGGAAAGGCTTGGGTATGGGGTGTGGGCCGGTCTTGGAGCGAGACATGAACCCAGCGATAGGTGACTTAAATGGGGATTTCGATGTGGATTCAATATATAACTTATTTAAGAATATTCTAAACAAAGCACAGGAACGTAGTATACCATACAAATTGAATAGATCGTATACTAATGACCCAAAGTGGATAACAAAGAATTTGAAGAACCTTATAGGTAAAAAGAGAGCTTGGTACAAAAGGATTAAAAATGGGGAGGTCACTTTAGAACAGGAATTCGTACAACTGGTTAGAAATGTTAAAAAAGAGATAAGGAAAGCAAAAAGAAACTATGAAGTTCGCATAGCAGGGCAAGCAAAGACAAATCCTAAAGGGTTTTTTCAGTTATATCGTACTAAGACTAGGGAAAGGATAGGTCCATTAAAAACTGAGACAGGTCAAATAACAGATAGTGATGAAGAGATGAGTAGTATTTTTAATAAATATTTTGTATCTGTATTTACTAAAGAGGAACTTAACAATATGCCTTCAGCCGAACAAGTCTATGTGGGTGGGGACGAGGACAGGTTGACGAGTTTAGCAGTTACCAGGGAGGATGTTCTTAAACAAATAGTAAAACTCAAACCAAACAAATCCCCAGGGCCGGATGAAGTGTTTGCTAGGGTGCTTAAAGAATGCAAAGAGGAGCTTTGTGACCCACTGTCAACCATATTTAATAAATCAATAGAGTCAGGCAGAGTGCCAGAGTTTTGGAAAGTTGCTAATGTGATACCAGTTTTTAAGAAAGGAGATAGATCACTTGCGTCTAACTATCGACCAATTAGCCTAACGTCTATTGTTGGAAAGTTACTCGAATCTATAATAGCAAATAAAATTCGTCTTCATCTTGAAAAACATAAATTAATAATTGAGTCGCAACATGGTTTTATAAATGGCCGTTCATGTTTAACAAATTTGTTATCTTTTTATTCTAGCATTGTTGAGGCAGTTGATAGTGGTAAGGATTGCGATGTTGTATACCTTGACTTTAGCAAAGCTTTTGATACAGTGCCACATGAAAGACTGATTAAAAAAAATAGAGTCTCATGGTATTGGGGGTGCTATATTAAGCTGGATTAGGGCATGGCTATACCAAAGGAAACAGAGAGTTAGTATAAATGGAATCAAGTCAGAGTGGGAAAATGTTGTAAGTGGAGTGCCTCAAGGCTCTGTCCTGGGACCTCTGTTGTTTATAATATATATAAATGATTTAGATTCAGGTTTGAGTAGCAACATTTGCAAATTTGCCGATGATACGAAAATCGGTAGGGAAATTAATTCGGAGGAGGGCTCACTATCACTTCAAGTTGATCTAGATAGGGTTTTGAAATGGTCAAAGGATTGGCAGATGCAGTTTAATGCTGATAAATGTAAAGTTCTGAGGTTAGGTAATGATGATAGAGTTACAAGATACGAGCTAGATGGTGTTGTGATTGCGAAGTCGGATTGCGAAAGGGATCTGGGAGTTATGATTAGTAAGAATTTAAAACAAAAGGATCAATGCATAAATGTTCGTAATAAGGCAAATCGGACACTTGGATTTATTAATCGCAGCGTTAGTAACAAGACACCTCGTGTGGTTCTCAAGCTATATCTTGCTCTAGTTAGGCCCCATTTAGATTATGCAGTTCAGTTTTGGTCGCCATATTATAGAATGGATATAAATTCACTTGAACGTGTCCAGCGTAGGATGACTAAGTTAATTCCCCAAATTAGAAATCTTTCATATGAAGAAAGATTAACAAAGCTTAAGTTGCATTCACTGGAAAGGCGAAGAGTTAGGGGTGACATGATAGAGGTTTACAAGTGGATGAATGGACATAACCGGGGGGATATTAATAGGGTATTAAAAGTATCAACACAGGACAGAACACGAAACAATGGATATAAATTGGATAAGTTTAGATTTAGGAAAGACTTGGGTAAATACTGGTTCAGTAACAGGGTTGTTGATTTGTGGAACCAACTGCCGCGTAACGTGGTGGAGGTGGGGTCCCTCGATTGTTTCAAGCGCGGGTTGGACAAGTATATGAGTGGGATTGGGAGGTTATAGATAGGAGCTGCCTCGTATGGGCCAATAGGCCTTCTGCAGTTACCTTTGTTCTTATGTTCTTATGTTCTTATCCCAGTGTCCTATTCGCCTTATTATGAACATTCATGCATTGATCCTTTTGTTTTAAATTCTTACTAATCATAACTCCCAGATCCCTTTCGCAATCCGACTTCGCAATCTCGACACCATCTAGCTCGTATCTTGTAACTCTAACATCATTACCTAGCCTCAGAACTTTACATTTATCAGCGTTAAACTGCATTTGCCTATCCTTTGACTGTTTCAAAGCCCCATCTAGATCAACTTGAAGTGATAGTGAGTCCTCCTCCGAATTAATTTCCCTACCGATTTTCGTATCATCGGCAAATTTTGCTACTCAAACCTGAATCTAAATCATTTATATATATTATAAACAACAGAGGTCCCATGACAGAGCCCTGAGGTACTCCACTAACAACATTATCCCACTCTGACTTAACCCCATTTATACTAACTCTCTGTTTCCTTTGGAATAGCCATGCCCTAATCCAACTTAATATAGCACCCCCAATATCATGAGCTTCTATTTTTTTAATTAGTCTTTCATCTGGCACTGTATCAAAAGCTTTGCTAAAGTCAAGTTACACAACATCACAATCCTTACCACTATCAACTGCCTCAACTATGCTGGAATAAAAAGTTAGCAAATTTGTTAAACATGAACTGCCATTTGTAAAACCATGTTGCGACTCATTTATTAATTTATGTTTTTCAAGATGGAGACGAATTGTATTTGCAATTATTGATTCAAGTAACTTTCCCACACTAGACGTTAGGCTAATTGGCCGATAGTTTGACGCAAGTGATCTATCTCCTTTCTTAAAAATTGGTACCACATTAGCTACCTTCCATGACTCTGGCACTCTGCCTGACTCTATTGATTTATTAAATATGGTAGACAGTGGCTCGGAAAGCTCCTCTTTGCATTCTTTAAGCACCCTGGCAAACACTTCATCCGGCCCTGGAGATTTGTTTGGTTTTAGTTTTTCTAATTGTTTAAGAACATCCTCCCTGGTAACTGCTAAACTAGTCAACCTGTCCTCATCCCCACCCACAGACTTGTTCGGCTCAAGGCATATTGTTAAGTTCTTCTTTAGTAAATACAGATATAAAATATTTGTTAAAAATACTACTCATCTCCTTGTCATTATCCGTTATTTGACCTGTCTCTGATTTAATGGACCTATCCTTTCCCTAGTCTTAGTTCGATATAACTGAAAAAACCCTTTTAGGATTTGACTTTGCTTGCTCTGCTATGCGAACTTCATAGTTTCTTTTTGCTTTCCTAATCTCTTTTTTAACATTTCTAACCAGTTGTATGAATTCCTGTTATACAGGCACATACAGATTAGCATTGAGATATATAAAGGGCCGCCTAGAGGTACATAAAGGGCCGCCTAGAGGTACATAAAGGGCCGCCTAGAGGTGTCGGAAAATCCGACACCATTTAATATATCATACAGACAGATAATAATTGCTGCTGTATTACCAACATGTTGCCCATAGAAAACGTAACTTGTAGTGGAATTACCGTCTAAAGAAAACGGGGTATCATCACCACATACTATTATAAATCACCACCTATTATGGTGGGAATTATTCTTAAATACATTAGTCTTTGAACTTTACCATCATAAAAACATCTCATATAAATTAACTTAATTATCAATATTAAAGTAGAGTAAATGTGACCCTTCTATCAACTTCTGACATCTGGACAATGTAAGCCAGGCGTCAGGGAGGAAGGAGGGGCAGCCATTGTTGTGTCACCTCCGAGACGTGTGGAGCAAATTCGGCTCCTATCATATCTGGACAATGTCGGCCAGTAGCGTCAATAGTATGGAGTGTTAGACATTATTGAGACCAGAGGCGCAGGGAGCAAATTCGGCTCCTGTTAATTTTACTTGGACGAAGTGTTATAGAAACCAAAGGTGTACCATTATCACACGCTGTCAACAAATTCAAGTTAAGTGTCTTTCCGAAACCCGTATATCTATCATTAGTGGCCATTAATGTCATTGGGTAGGGTGAACCGATTAGATCACGAAATCGCCTCATACTAAAGGTAATTAAGCCAGGTCTTCAATGTTCCATGTACAGTATTTTCTCTGATATAGCTTGTCATATATAGGTATCTGGCTTTACAGCTAGCGCCCTTTTAACAGGTCAAGACGAGGAAGCAAGGCTTTGTGCATCAGTTACTGGGTGATGGAAGTTACCTCAAAGAGGATAATTTGGTGTCTACATCCTAGTTATATCTGTTTGGACTAAGGCCTGCTGTACTATAAGATAAGGAACCTCTTCAATGTATGTAGTCTATTACTGTAGTTTGATTGGCTGCATATATAAATTTAATAAACCCCCCTAATGAGTAGAGGATCGATTTGTGAGATTATGACATTATTGCAGAAATACAGTCCACTTACCATTATACAAATTGCTATCGAAGTATATAAATTAACGTAAATATAAATTCATATAAATTAAATAAATATAAATCTCACAGGTCGGTTCCCACATTATTTGGTCCTTCGAACCGGATGACGGATTATTTGATCCTTTGAACCCACATTTGGTCATCTTAGTACCGGATGAACCAGTTAACCAGTGGATTCATTAAATATACTAGTGCAGTGTTATTTAAACAAAGCCAGCAGTCAATGACGGCGGCGTTGACTCGTGCCAGTTCATGAGGCCCGCTCAGTTCAGATCAGCCTTAGTCAGCGGTTTCATGCACACCCACAGATTTGGTGGAGTGTTATTCTGTGAAATGACAGCGCTAATATAGAAGCCAGCCAAATTAGTGACTGTGTCGCGAGATTGTTCACGGATTTCGTGGTGTTACATTTCGCGAGAGATTATCTACGAATTTTGTGGAGTTAATTTCGCGAGGTCACTAATAATATTTAATACTTCTAGATAATATTAGAAGTTTCATAGAGGCTAATTAAGAGGCTATTATCAATAATTGTGTATATTATTTCTCCAAATAGAGAATTATTTAATATATATTGCACTAGTGATCACAGTATAATATTTACTAATTGCCAACCCACAACAGGGTAGGATATTAACATTGACTAGTTGAACTATTATTGTTCATCCTAGTCCCATTATTACCATAGTCAGTTGTACTATATTGAACAACCTAACACCATTAATGAATGGTCCAGACCCTATTTTGGGTGTAATTTTTATCAACTCGAGTTGAGTTGTGTATATATAATAATTTACTTATGATCATTACACCTTTGAGTGATTAATTAGTGTCTCTACCATCCTAGGGTGATATAGAAGAGCTAACCTAAAGGTACTTCCATGACACTGGTTTATCACTCAAATCATTAGTGTGTATGATTGTATATATATAATGTGTATTAATTTTAAGTGCTAACCTCTAGTAGAGGTAGGATTATTGCCTAGTGAGTGCAGAATTTGACCCTAGGCTACCATCAGTGCTTGTTCAGTATTATGAGCAGCCCAAGTACAAGTCCCACAAGGCTTCACCAACTAGCCAGTATGGATAATGCAGGGAGAATGAAAAGAGCCCTTGCAGGTCTTAAAGGCCACTTAACAAGACAGATCAAGAAATGTGAAGATTTGTCACAACAATCTCAAGTTGATTATGCTGACCTGGAAAGCTATTATCAAACAGCTGCAGGTAAATTTGAGCAAATCAAATGCCAAATGGCTGTCCTTGTGGGGACAGACTACTACCATCGATTCATCGGTAGCCCTACTAAATATCAGGGCATAACCATGTTAAACTCTGCAGGAGGTAAATTACTCTCAGGCCCAGTATCAAGCCTGAGGAGACCTATGCCTGCAGATAAACAATACTAGTAGAAATCTAAATTGTCAGCTGATTATATTTCTCCAGTAGCATTATACTAGGAGATTACAGCTGACTATACCAACAGAGGTTGATGTTATTATCATCATTTGAAGCTGAAGATGAGTTCATGAGACCTCAGTGGCAAATCAGTGAACAGTAGCCTAAAACAGCTACAAGTCACTGCGACCAATGTCACTGATCCCACTGCAGTCTCAGAACCATACTTTACTTTAATGATGAGCTATTCAATCTTCTGAATCAATTAACTAAATTAAACCCCAATAAATCTGATGACTGATTTGATACATTTATTATTTAATCAAGATGTATTCCATGGGCCTCAGTGTTTATATATCAGTGACCAGTTACCTGAACAAACTTCAAGTTATATCTAATGTCACTGATCTCACTGCAGTCCCTGAATCATACTTGACTGTAGTACTTGATCACATTCAGTCTTCTGGGTTAAATAATATGTAATTAGGCTTGAATATTAGCCTTTCAAGAGTTGACAGGGAAATGAATTCGCATTAGACTTCTAACCCCTGCAACTCTAGTACGGGACATCCGTCCTGTACGAACAGACACACAAATGTGTGATTACTAACTACTAAAATCAAATTAATCTAATAATTCGAAGGAGGAGTATCGGTGTTCGTCTGTTCTAAATAGGACTTCGACCCGTGAGCAGCCCCTGGGGAATTATGTCGGAAAATCCGACACCATTTAATATATCATACAGACAGATAATAATTGCTGCTGTATTACCAACATGTTGCCCATAGAAAACGTAACTTGTAGTGGAATTACCGTCTAAAGAAAACGGGGTATCATCACCACATACTATTATAAATCACCACCTATTATAGTGGGAATTATTCTTAAATACATTAGTCTTTGAACTTTACCATCATAAAAACATCTCATATAAATTAACTTAATTATCAATATTAAAGTAGAGTAAATGTGACCCTTCTATCAACTTCTGACATCTGGACAATGTAAGCCAGGCGTCAGGGAGGAAGGAGGGGCAGCCATTGTTGTGTCACCTCCGAGACGTGTGGAGCAAATTCGGCTCCTATCATATCTGGACAATGTCGGCCAGTAGCGTCAATAGTATGGAGTGTTAGACATTATTGAGACCAGAGGCGCAGGGAGCAAATTCGGCTCCTGTTAATTTTACTTGGACGAAGTGTTATGGAAACCAAAGGTGTATCATTATCACACGCTGTCAACAAATTCAAGTTAAGTGTCTTTCCGAAACCCGTATATCTATCATTAGTGGCCATTAATGTCATTGGGTAGGGTGAACCGATTAGATCACGAAATCGCCTCATACTAAAGGTAATTAAGCCAGGTCTTCAATGTTCCATGTACAGTATTTTCTCTGATATAGCTTGTCATATATAGGTATCTGGCTCTACAGCTAGCACCCTTTTAACAGGTCAAGACGAGGAAGCAAGGCTTTGTGCATCAGTTACTGGGTGATGGAAGCTACCTCAAAGAGGATAATTTGGTGTCTACATCCTAGTTATATCTGTTTGGACTAAGGCCTGCTGTACTATAAGATAAGGAACCTCTTCAATGTATGTAGTCTATTACTGTAGTTTGATTGGCTGCATATATAAATTTAATAAACCCCCCTAATGTGTAGAGGATCAATTTGTGAGATTGAGATTATTGCAGAAATACAGTCCACTTACCATTATACAAATTGCTATCGAAGTATATAAATTAACGTAAATATAAATTCATATAAATTAAATAAATATAAATCTCACAGGTCGGTTCCCACATGAGGCCCATAAAGGGCCGCCTAGAGATACATAGAGGGCCGCCTAGAGGTACATAAAGGGCCGCCTAGAGGTACATAAAGGGCCGCCTAGAGGTACATAAAGGGCCGCCTAGAGGTACATAAAGGGCCGCCTATAGGCACATACAGAGCCGCCTAGAGGTACATAAAGAGACGCCTAGAGGCACATAAAGGGCGCCTGGAGGCACATAAAGGGCGCCTGGAGGCACATAAATGGCCTCCTAGAGGCACATAAGGGGCTGCCTAGAGACACATAAAGGGCCGCCTAGAGGTACATAAAGGGCCGCCTAGAGGTACATACAGAGTTGCCTAGAGGTACATAAAGGGCCGCCTAGAGGCGCATAGAGGGCCGCCTAGAGGTACATAAAGGGCCACCTAGAGGCACATACAGAGTTGCCTAGAGGTACATAAAGGGCCGCCTTGAGGCACATAAAGGGCCGCCTAGAGGTACATAAAGGGCCGTCTAGAGGCACATAAAGGGCCGCCTAGAAGTACATAAAGGGCCACCTAGAGGTACATAGAGGGCCGCCTGGAGGCACATAAAGGGCCGCCTTGAGGTACATAAAGGGCCGCCTAGAGGCACATATAGGGGCCGCCTAGAGGCACATATAGGGGCCGCCTAGAGGTACATAAAGGGGCCGCCTAGAGGTACATAAAGGGGTCGCCAAGAGGCACATAAAGAGGCCGCCTAGAAGTACATAAAGTGGCCGCACAGAGGTACATAATGAGGCCACCTAGAGGTACATAATGGGCCACCTAGAGGTGCATAAAGGGGGCCGCCTAGAGGCGCATAAAGGGGCCGCCTAGAGGTCCATAATGAGGCCACCTAGAGGTACATAAAGGGCCGCCTAGAGGCACATAAATGGGCCGCCTAAAGCTACATAAAGGGCCGCCTAGAGGTACATAAAGGGGCCGCCTAGAGGCACATAAAGGGGGCCGCCTAGAGGTACGTAAATGGGCCGCCTTGAGGTACATAAAGGGCCGCCTAGAGGTACATAAAGGGGCCGCCTAGAGGCACATATAGGGGCCGCCTAGAGGTACATAAAGAGGCCGCCTAGAGGAGCATAAAGGGGCCGCCTATAGGTACATAAAGGGGCCGCCTAGAGGCACATATAGGGGCCGCCTAGAGGTACATAAAGAGGCCGCCTAGAGGAACATAAAGGGGCCGCCTAGAGGTACATAAAGGGCCGCCTAGAGGCACATAAAGGGGCCGCTTTGAGGTACATAAATGGGCCACCAGGAGGTATATAAAGGGCCGCCTTGAGGTACATAAAGGGGCCACCTAGAGGCACATAAAGAGGCCGTCTAGAGGTACATAAAGGGGCCGCCTAGAGGTACATAAAGGGGCCGCCTAGAGGTACATAAAGAGGCCGCCTAGAGGAACATAAAGGGGCCGCCTAGAGGTACATAAAGGGCCGCCTAGAGGTACATAAAGGGGCCGCCTAGAGGCACATAAAGGGGCCACCTAGAGCTACATAAAGGGCCACTAGAGGTGCATAAAGGGGGCCGCCTAGAGGCGCATAAAGGGGCCGCCTAGAGGTACATAAATGGGCTGCCTAGAGGCACATAAAGGGGCCGACTAGAGGTACATAAATGACCGCCTAGAGGCATATAAAAAGCCGCCTAGAGGCACATAAAGGGCCGCCTAGAGGCACATAAAGAGCCGCCAAGAGGTACATAAATTGCCCCCCTAGAGGCATATAAAGAGCCGCCTAGAGGCACATTAAGGGCCGCCTAGAGGCACATAAAGAGCCGCCTAGAGGTACATAAAGGGCCGCCTAGAGGCATATAAAGGGGCGCCTTGAGGTACATAAAGGGCCGCGTAAAGGCACATAAATGGGCCGCATAGAGGTACATAAAGGGCCACCTAGAGGTACATAAAGGGCCGCCTAGAGGTACATAAAGGGCCGCCTAGAGGCACATAAAGGGGCGCCTAGAGACACATAAAAGGCCGCCTAGAGGCACATAAATGGCCGCCTAGAGGTGCATAAAGGGCCGCCTAGAGGTACATAAAGGGCCTCCTAGAGGCACATTAGGGGCGCCTAAAGGCACATAAAGGGCCCGCCTAGAGGTACATAAATGGGCCACCTAGAGGTGCATAAAGGGCCGCCTAGAGGCACATATAATGGCGCCTTGAGGTACATAAAGGGGCCGCCTAGAGGTACATAAAGGGCCGCCAAGAGGCACATAAAGGGCCACCTGGATTTACTTAAAGGGGCGCCTAGAGGTACATAAAGGGCCGCCTAGAGGTACATAAAAGGGCAGCCTAGATGGTAAATAAAGGGCCGCCTAGAGGTACATAAAGGGCCGCCTAGAGGTACATAAAGGACCGCCTAGAGGTACATAAAGGGCCGCCAAGATGGTAAATAAAGGGGCCGCCTAGAGGCAGATAAAAAAGCAGCCTAGATGGTAAATAAAGGGCCGCCTAGAGGTACATAAAGGGCCGCCTAGAGATACATAAAGGGCCGCCTAAAGGTACATAAAGGGCCGCCTAGAGGCACATAAAGGGCCGCCTAGAGGTATATAAAGAGCCGCCTAGAGGCACATAAAGGGCCGCCTAGAGGCATATAAAGGGCGGCCTAGAGGTACATAAAAGGCCGCCTAGAGGCACATAAAGAGCCTCCTAGAGGTACATAAAGGGCCGCCTAGAGGTACATAAAGGGCCGCCTAAAGGCACATAAAGGGCCGCCTAGAGGCATATAAAGGGCCGCCTAGAGGTACATAAAGGGCCGCCTAGAGGCACATACAGAGTTGCCTAGAGATACATAAAGGGCCGCCTAGAGGTACATAAAGGGCCGCCTAGAGGCACATAAAGAGCCTCCTAGAGGTACATAAAGGGCAGCCTAGAAGCACATAAAGGGCCGCCTAGAGGTATATAAAGGGCCGCCTAGAGGCACATAAATGGCCGCCTAGAGGCATATAAAGGGCGGCCTAGAGGTACATAAAGGGCCGCCTAGAGGCACATAAAGAGCCTCCAAGAAGTACATAAAGGGCCGCCTAGAGGTACATAAAGGGCCGCCTAGAGGCACATAAAGGGCCGCCTAGAGGCATATAAAGGGCCGCCTAGAGGTACATAAAGGGCCGCCTAGAGGCACATACAGAGTTGCCTAGAGATACATAAAGGGCCGCCTAGAGGTACATAAAGGGCCGCCTAGAGGCACATAAAGAGCCTCCTAGAGGTATATAAAGGGCAGCCTAGAGGCACATAAAGGGCCGCCTATAGGTACATAAAGGGCCGCCTAGAGGTACATAAAGGGCCGCCTATAGGCACATACAGAGCCGCCTAGAGGTACATAAAGAGACGCCTAGAGGCACAATAAAGGGCGCCTGGAGGCACATAAAGGGCGCCTGGAGGCACATAAATGGCCGCCTAGAGGCACATAAAGGGCTGCCTAGAGGCACATAAAGGGCCGCCTAGAGGCACATAAAGGGCTGCCTAGAGGCACATAAAGGGCCGCCTAGAGGTACATAAAGGGCCGCCTAGAGGCGCATAGAGGGCCGCCTAGAGGTACATAAAGGGCCGTCTTGAGGCACATAAAGGGCCGCCTAGAGGTATATAAAGGGCCGCCTAGAGACACATAAAGAGCCGCCTAGAGGTACATAAAGGGCCGCCTAGAGGCATATAAAGGGGCGCCTTGAGGTACATAAAGGACCGCGTATAGGCACATAAATGGGCCGCATATAGGTACATAAAGGGCCACCTAGAGGTACATAAAGGGCCGCCTAGAGGTACATAAAGGGCCGCCTAGAGGCACATAAAGGGGCCGCCTAGAGGTGCATAAAGGGCCGCCTAGAGGTACATAAATGGCCGCCTAGAGGTGCATAAAGGGCCACCTAGAGGTACATAAAGGGCCGCCTAGAGGTACATAAAGGGCCGCCTAGAGGCACATAAAGGGGCGCCTAGAGACACATAAAAGGCCGCCTAGAGGCACATAAATGGCCGCCTAGACGTGCATAAAGGGCCGCCTAGAGGTACATAAAGGGCCTCCTAGAGGCACATTAGGGGCGCCTAAAGGCACATAAAGGGCCCGCCTAGAGGTACATAAATGGGCCACCTAGAGGTGCATAAAGAGCCGCCTAGAGGCACATATAATAGCGCCTTGAGGTACATAAAGGGGCCGCCTAGAGGTACATAAAGGGCCGCCAAGAGGCACATAAAGGGCCACCTGGATTTACTTAAAGGGGCGCCTAGAGGTACATAAAGGGCCGCCTAGAGGTACATAAAAGGGCAGCCTAGATGGTAAATAAATGGCCGTCTAGAGGTACATAAAGGGCCGCCTAGAGGTACATAAAGGGCCGCCTAGAGGTACATAAAGGGCCGCCTAGATGGTAAATAAAGGGGCCACCTAGAGGCACATAAAAAAGCAGCCTAGATGGTAAATAAAGGGCCGCCTAGAGGTACATAAAGGGCCGCCTAGAGATACATAAAGGGCCGCCTAAAGGTACATAAAGGGCCGCCTAGTGGCACATAAAGGGCCGCCTAGAGGTATATAAAGGGCCGCCTAAAGGCACATAAAGGGCCGCCTAGAGGCATATAAAGGTCGGCCTAGAGGTACATAAAGGGCCGCCTAGAGGCACATAAAGAGCCTCCTAGATGTACATAAAGGGCTGCCTAGAGGTACATAAAGGGCCGCCTAGAGGCACATAAAGGGCAGCCTAGAGGCATATAAAGGGCCGCCTAGAGGTACATAAAGGGCCGCCTAGAGGCACATACAGAGTTGCCTAGAGATACATAAAGGGCCGCCTACAGGTACATAAAGGGCCGCCTAGAGGCACATAAAGAGCCTCCTAGAGGTATATAAAGGGCAGCCTAGAAGCACATAAAGGGCCGCCTATAGGTACATAAAGGGCCGCCTAGAGGCATAAGAACAAAGGTAACTGCAGAAGGCCTATTGGCCCATACGAGGCAGCTCCTATCTATAACCACCCAATCCCACTCATATACTTGTCCAACCCGCGCTTGAAACAATCGAGGGACCCCACCTCCACCACGTTACGCGGCAGTTGGTTCCACAAATCAACAACCCTGTTACTGAACCAGTATTTACCCAAGTCTTTCCTAAATCTAAACTTATCCAATTTATACACATTGTTTCGTGTTCTGTCTTGTGTTGATATTTTTAATACCCTATTAATATCCCCCCTGTTATGTCCATTCATCCACTTGTAAACCTTTATCATGTCACCCCTAACTCTTCGCCTTTCCAGTGAATGCAACTTAAGTTTTGTTAATCTTTCTTCATATGAAAGATTTCTAATATGGGGAATTAACTTAGTCATCCTACGTTGGACACGTTCAAGTGAATTTATATCCATTCTATAATACGGCGACCAAAACTGAACTGCATAATCTAAATGGGGCCTAACCAGAGCAAGATATAGCTGAAGAACCACACCAGGTGTCTTGTTACTAACGCTTCGATTAATAAATCCCAGTGTCCTATTCGCCTTATTATGAACATTCATGCATTGATCATTTTGTTTTAAATTCTTACTAATCATAACTCCCAGATCCCTTTCGCAATCCGACTTCGCAATCTCAACACCATCTAGCTCGTATCTTGTAACTCTAACATCATTACCTAGCCTCAGAACTTTACATTTATCAGCGTTAAACTGCATTTGCCTATCCTTTGACTGTTTCAAAACCCTATCTAGATCAACTTGAAGTGATAGTGAGTCCTCCTCCGAATTAATTTCCCTACCGATTTTCGTATCATCGGCAAATTTTGCTACTCAAACCTGAATCTAAATCATTTATATATATTATAAACAACAGAGGTCCCATGACAGAGCCCTGAGGACCTCCACTAACAACATTATCCCACTCTGACTTAACCCCATTTATACTAACTCTCTGTTTCCTTTGGAATAGCCATGCCCTAATCCAACTTAATATAGCACCCCCAATACCATGAGCTTCTATTTTTTTAATTAGTCTTTCATGTGGCACTGTATCAAAAGCTTTGCTAAAGTCAAGGTACACAACATCACAATCCTTACCACTATCAACTGCCTCAACTATGCTGGAATAAAAAGTTAGCAAATTTGTTAAATATGAACTGCCATTTGTAAAACCATGTTGCGACATAAGAACATAAGAACATAAGAACAAAGGTAACTGCAGAAGGCCTATTGGCCCATACGAGGCAGCTCCTATTCTATAACCACCCAATCCCACTCATATACTTGTCCAACCCGTGCTTGAAACAATCGAGGGACCCCACCTCCAAAATGTTACGCGGCAATTGGTTCCACAAATCAACAACCCTGTTACTGAACCAGTATTTACCCAAGTCTTTCCTAAATCTAAACTTATCCAATTTATATCCATTGTTTCGTGTTCTGTCCTGTGTTGATACTTTTAATACCCTATTAATATCCCCCCGGTTATGTCCATTCATCCACTTGTAAACCTCTATCATGTCACCCCTAACTCTTCGCCTTTCCAGTGAATGCAACTTAAGCTTCTGTTAATCTTTCTTCATATGAAAGATTTCTAATTTGGGGAATTAACTTAGTCATCCTACGCTGGACACGTTCAAGTGAATTTATATCCATTCTATAATATGGCGACCAAAACTGAACTGCATAATCTAAATGGGGCCTAACTAGAGCAAGATATAGCTTGAGAACCACACCAGGTGTCTTGTTACTAACGCTGCGATTAATAAATCCAAGTGTCCGATTTGCCTTATTACGAACATTTATGCATTGATCCTTTTGTTTTAAATTCCCACTAATCACAACTCCCAGATCCCTTTCGCAATCCGACTTCGCAATCACAACACCATCTAGCTCGTATCTTGTAACTCTATCATCATTACCTAACCTCAGAACTTTACATTTATCAGCATTAAACTGCATCTGCCAATCCTTTGACCATTTCAAAACCCTATCTAGATCAACTTGAAGTGATAGTGAGTCCTCCTCCGAATTAATTTCCCTACCGATTTTCGTATCATCGGCAAATTTGCAAATGTTGCTACTCAAACCTGAATCTAAATCATTTATATATATTATAAACAACAGAGGTCCCAGGACAGAGCCTTGAGGCACTCCACTTACAACATTTTCCCACGCTGACTTGATTCCATTTATACTAACTCTCTGTTTCCTTTGGTATAGCCATGCCCTAATCCAGCTTAATATAGCACCCCCAATACCATGAGACTCTATTTTTTTAATCAGTCTTTCATGTGGCACTGTATCAAAAGCTTTGCTAAAGTCAAGGTATACAACATCGCAATCCTTACCACTATCAACTGCCTCAACAATGCTAGAATAAAAAGATAACAAATTTGTTAAACATGAACGGCCATTTATAAAACCATGTTGCGACTCAATTATTAATTTATGTTTTTCAAGATGAAGACGAATTTTATTTGCTATTATAGATTCGAGTAACTTTCCCACAATAGACGTTAGGCTAATTGGTCGATAGTTAGACGCAAGTGATCTATCTCCTTTCTTAAAAACTGGTATCACATTAGCAACTTTCCAAAACTCTGGCACTCTGCCTGACTCTATTGATTTATTAAATATGGTTGACAGTGGGTCACAAAGCTCCTCTTTGCATTCTTTAAGCACCCTAGCAAACACTTCATCCGGCCCTGGGGATTTGTTTGGTTTGAGTTTTACTATTTGTTTAAGAACATCCTCCCTGGTAACTGCTAAACTCGTCAACCTGTCCTCGTCCCCACCCACATAGACTTGTTCGGCTGAAGGCATATTGTTAAGTTCCTCTTTAGTAAATACAGATACAAAATATTTATTAAAAATACTACTCATCTCTTCATCACTATCTGTTATTTGACCTGTCTCAGTTTTTAATGGACCTATCCTTTCCCTAGTCTTAGTACGATATAACTGAAAAAACCCTTTAGGATTTGTCTTTGCTTGCCCTGCTATGCGAACTTCATAGTTCCTTTTTGCTTTCCTTATCTCTTTTTTAACATTTCTAACCAGTTGTACGAATTCCTGTTCTAAAGTGACCTCCCCATTTTTAATCCTTTTGTACCAAGCTCTCTTTTTACCTATAAGGTTCTTCAAATTCTTTGTTATCCACTTTGGGTCATTAGTATACGATCTATTCAATTTGTATGGTATACTACGTTCCTGTGCTTTGTTTAGAATATTCTTAAATAAGTTATATATTGAATCCACATCGAAATCCCCATTTAAGTCACCTATCGCTGGGTTCATGTCTCGCTCCAAGACCGGCCCACACCCCATACCCAAGCCTTTCCAATCAATTTGACCCAAAAATTTTCTTAGGCTATTAAAATCAGCTTTTCGAAAATCTGGCACTTTAACAGAATTTTCTCCTACTGGTCTATTCCATTCTATGCTAAATCTGATTTCTTTGTGATCACTGCTCCCTAGCTCACTCCCTATTTCGATGTCATTAATTTGCGTTTCCCTGTTAGTTAACACTAAATCTAAAATATTATTTTCCCGTGTTGGTTCCTTAATGTGTTGCGTAAGAAAGCAATCGTCAATTAATTCTAGAAAATCTTCTGCTTCACTATTCCCTGTTTTGTTCAACCAGTTTATTCCGCTAAAATTAAAGTCACCCATGACATAAATACTATTAGATCTAGATGCTCTAGATATTTCATCCCATAGATGCTTTGCTTCCATTCTGTCTAAATTTGGTGGCCTATATATTACTCCTATTATAATATTATTAGCTTTTTCGTTTAATTCAATCCAAATAGTTTCTGTGTGTGGCTCTGTTTTGATTCCCTCTTTGAGACTACATTTCAAATTGTCCCTAACATATATGGCTACTCCACCTCCTCGTCTAATATATCTATCTGTGTGAAATAGTTTAAATCCATATATTTGATATTCAGCTAATAGTTCTCTATTTTCTACATTCATCCACGTTTCAGTAAGTGCAATAATATCTATTTTTTCTGTGCAGACAAGAGCATTTAATTCGTTAATTTTATTTCTTAGACTTCTACTGTTAGTGTAATATACCCTAAGTGAATTGTTATTTTGCGGACCTTCTCTTTCCCTGATCGTTTTGCCAATTCCTTTCTCCCACAAACACATACTTTTATTACCTCCTTCCTCCAAATCAATTCCCATACCTCTATCTACTAACAGTTTAAACCCAAACAAACACCTCTAACCACTTCTTCTAGCGAGTTCGCAACAGCAACAACCCCAGCTCTCGATAGATGCACCCCATCACGAGCATACATTTCATTTCTTCCATAGAAGTGTTCCCAGTTGTCTATGAAAGATATTGCATTTGATTTGCAATATCTTTCCAGCCGGCAATTGACACCAAGTGCCCTCGATATCCATTCATTTCCCACTCCCTTTCTTGGAAGAATGCCACATATGATCGGGATTCCTCCCTTGCTCCTAACTAACTCTATGGCTGTTTTATACCTCTGAATCAGTTCCTCACTCCTGACTCGACCAACATCATTTCCTCCCACGCTAATGCAAATAATGGGATTGTTCCCATTACCAGCCATAATATCATTCATGTTGTTTATAATATCACCAATGCCAGCTCCGGGATAGCAAACCCTTAACCTGTTCCCCCTATCTCTAGCACAAAACGTTCTATCCAAATACCTTATCTGGGAATCTCCCACAACTAATGTTTGCTTAGGTACTTCCTTTACTTTCTGAGGGGCCTGCGCTTCCTTTCTCTTCGTTGCTTTCCCTTTTGCGCGATCCACAGTCTCTCCACAGCACTCGTCCTCCAAAACGTCAAATGAATTTGAAGTTGCTATGGCGTTTGAAGGCGGCTTTATCAAAGTCTTCTTAAGGCCCCTGTCTTTCGCAACTCTCCAAGACGAGGTCCCTTTACTGCTGGTCTCCTCCTTCGTTACTTCTCGTTGTTTTTTAAGCTGACGCACCTCCTCCCGCAGAGAGTCCAACTCTGTCCTCAGGGCTCCCACTAGAGTCACCAGGTCCTTCACTACAACTTCCATATTGCTATGATAATATAACAACACTCAGGAGCTCCGGTTAACACAACCTCTCACTGTGACTTCGACTCATTTATTAATTTATGTTTTTCAAGATGGAGACGAATTGTATTTGCAATTATTGATTCAAGTAACTTTCCCACACTAGACGTTAGGCTAATTGGCCGATAGTTTGACGCAAGTGATCTATCTCCTTTCTTAAAAATTGGTACCACATTAGCTACCTTCCATGACTCTGGCACTCTGCCTGACTCTATTGATTTATTAAATATGGTAGACAGTGGCTCGGAAAGCTCCTCTTTGCATTCTTTAAGCACCCTGGCAAACACTTCATCCGGCCCTGGGGATTTGTTTGGTTTTAGTTTTTCTAATTGTTTAAGAACATCCTCATTGGTAACTGCTAAACTAGTCAACCTGTCCTCATCCCCACCCACATAGACTTGTTCGGCTGAAGGCATATTGTTAAGTTCTTCTTTAGTAAATACAGATATAAAATATTTGTTAAAAATACTACTCATCTCCTTGTCATTATCCGTTATTTGACCTGTCTCTGATTTAATGGACCTATCCTTTCCCTAGTCTTAGTTCGATATAACTGAAAAAAACCTTTTAGGATTTGACTTTGCTTGCTCTGCTATGCGAACTTCATAGTTTCTTTTTGCTTTCCTAATCTCTTTTTTAACATTTCTAACCAGTTGTATGAATTCCTGTTATACAGGCACATACAGAGTAGCATAGAGATATATAAAGGGCCGCCTAGAGGTACATAAAGGGCCGCCTAGAAGTACATAAAGGGCCGCCTAGAGGCCCATAAAGGGCCGCCTAGAGATACATAGAGGGCCGCCTAGAGGTACATAAAGAGACACCTAGAGGCACATAAAGGGCGCCTGGAGGCACATAAAGGGCGCCTGGAGGCACATAAATGGCCGCCTAGAGGCACATAAAGGGCTGCCTAGAGGCACATAAAGGGCCGCCTAGAGGTACATAAAGGGCCGCCTAGAGGTACATACAGAGTTGCCTAGAGGTACATAAAGGGCCGCCTAGAGGCGCATAGAGGGCCGCCTAGAGGTACATAAAGGGCCACCTAGAGGCACATACAGAGTTGCCTAGAGGTACATAAAGGGCCGCCTTGAGGCACATAAAGGGCCGCCTAGAGGTACATAAAGGGCCGCCTAGAGGCACATAAAGGGCCGCCTAGAAGTACACAAAGGGCCACCTAGAGGTACATACAGAGTTGCCTAGAGGGACATAAAGGGCCGCCTAGAGGCACATAAAGGGCCGCCAAGAGGTACATAAAGGGCCGCCTGGAGGCACATAAAGGGCCGCCTTGAGGTACATAAAGGGCCGCCTAGAGGTACATAAAGGGCCGCCTAGAGGTACATAAAGGGCCGCCTAGAGGCACATAAAGGGCCACCTAGAGGTACATAAAGGGCCGCCTAGAGGAACATAAAGTGGCCGCCTAGAGGTACATAAATGGGCCACATGGAGGTATATAAAGGCCGCCTTGAGGTACATAAAGGGGCCACCTAGAGGCACATTAAGAGGCCGTCTAGAGGTACATAAAGGGGCCGCCTAGAGGTACATAAACGGGCCGCCTAGAGGTACATAAAGAGGCCGCCTAGAGGAACATAAAGGGGCCGCCTAGAGGTACATAAAGGGCCGCCTAGAGGTACATAAAGGGGCCGCCTAGAGGCACATAAAGGGGCCACCTAGAGCTACATAAAGGGCCACCAAGAGGTGCATAAAGGGGGCCGCCAAGAGGCGCATAAAGGGGCCGCCTAGAGGTACATAAATGGGCCGCCTAGAGGCACATAAAGGGGCCGACTAGAGGTACATAAATGACCGCCTAGAGGCATATAAAGAGCCGCCTAGAGGCACATAATAGTTCGCCTCGAGGTACATAAAGGACCGCCTAGAGGCACATAAATGGCCGCCTAGAGGTACATAAATGGCCGCCTAGAGGCATATAAAGAGCCGCCTAGAGGCACATAAAGGGCCGCCTAGAGGCACATAAAGAGCCGCCAAGAGGTACATAAATTGCCCCCCTAGAGGCATATAAAGAGCCGCCTAGAGGCACACAAAGGGCCGCCTAGAGGCACATAAAGAGCCGCCTAGAGGTACATAAAGGGCCGCCTAGAGGCATATAAAGGGGCGCCTTGAGGTACATAAAGGGCCGCGTAAAGGCACATAAATGGGCCGCATAGAGGTACATAAAGGGCCACCTTGAGGTACATAAAGGGCCGCCTAGAGGTACATAAAGGGCCGCCTAGAGGCACATAACGGGGCCGCCTAGAGGTGCATAAAGGGCCGCCTAGAGGAAATAAATGGCCGCCTAGAGGTGCATAATGGGCCACCTAGAGGTATATAAAGGGCCGCCAAGAGGTACATAAAGGGCCGCCTAGAGGTGCATAAAGGGCCGCCTAGAGGTACATAAAGGGCCTCCTAGAGGCACATTAGGGGCGCCTAAAGGCACATAAAGGGCCCGCCTAGAGGTACATAAATGGGCCACCTAGAGGTGCATAAAGGGTCGCCTAGAGGCACATATAATGGCGCCTTAAGGTACATAAAGGGGCCGCCTAGAGGTACATAAAGGGCCGCCAAGAGGCACATAAAGGGCCACCTGGATTTACTTAAAGGGGCGCCTAGAGGTACATAAAGGGCCGCCTAGAGGTACATAAAAGGGCAGCCTAGATGGTAAATAAAGGGCCGCCTAGAGGTACATAAAGGGCCGCCTAGAGGTACATAAAGGGCCGCCTAGAGGTACATAAAGGGCCGCCTAGATGGTAAATAAAGGGGCCGCCTAGAGGCACATAAAAAAGCAGCCTAGATGGTAAATAAAGGGCCGCCTAGAGGTACATAAAGGGCCGCCTAGAGATACATAAAGGGCCGCCTAAAGGTACATAAAGGGCCGCCTAGAGGCACATAAAGGGCCGCCTAGAGGTATATAAAGGGCCGCCTAGAGGCACATAAAGGGCCGCCTAGAGGCATATAAAGGGCGGCCTAGAGGTACATAAAGGGCCGCCTAGAGGCACATAAAGAGCCTCCTAGAGGTACATAAAGGGCCGCCTAGAGGTACATAAAGGGCCGCCTAGAGGCACATAAAGGGCCGCCTAGAGGCATATAAAGGGCCGAATAGAGGTACATAAAGGGCCGCCTAGAGGCACATATAGAGTATCCTAGAGATAGATAAAGGGCCGCCTAGAGGTACATAAAGGGCCGCCTAGAGGCACAAAAAGAGCCTCCTAGAGATATATAAAGGGCAGCCTAGAGGCACATAAAGGGCCGCCTATAGGTACATAAAGGGCCGCCTAGAGGTACATAAAGGGCCGCCTATAGGCACATACAGAGCCGCCTAGAGGTACATAAGGAGACGCCTAGAGGCACAATAAAGGGCGCCTGGAGGCACATAAAGGGCGCCTGGAGGCACATAAATGGCCGCCTAGAGGCACATAAAGGGCTGCCTAGAGGCACATAAAGGGCCGCCTAGAGGCACATAAAGAGCCGCCTAGAGGTACATAAAGGGCCGTCTAGAGGCATATAAAGGGGCGCCTTGAGGTACATAATGGGCCGCGTAAAGGCACATAAATGGGCCGCATAGAGGTACATAAAGGGCCACCTTGAGGTACATAAAGGGCCGCCTAGAGGTACATAAAGGGCCGCCTAGAGGCACATAAAGGGGCCGCCTAGAGGTGCATAAAGGGCCGCCTAGAGGTACATAAATGGCCGCCTAGAGGTGCATAAAGGGCCACCTAGAGGTACATAAAGGGCCGCCTAGAGGTACATAAAGGGCCGCCTAGAGGCACATAAAGGGGCGCCTAGAGACACATAAAAGGCCGCCTAGAGGCACATAAATGGCCGCCTAGAGGTGCATAAAGGGCCGCTTAGAGGTACATAAAGGGCCTCCTAGAGGCACATTAGGGGCGCCTAAAGGCACATAAAGGGCCCGCCTAGAGGTACATAAATGGGCCACCTAGAGGTGCATTAAGGGTCGCCTAGAGGCACATATAATGGCGCCTTGAGGTACATAAAGGGGCCGCCTAGAGGTACATAAAGGGCCGCCAAGAGGCACATAAAGGGCCACCTGGATTTACTTAAAGGGGCGCCTAGAGGTACATAAAGGGCCGCCTAGAGGTACATAAAAGGGCAGCCTAGATGGTAAATAAAGGGCCGCCTAGAGGTACATAAAGGGCCGCCTAGAG
Organism: Procambarus clarkii; assembly: GCF_040958095.1. Classification (NCBI taxonomy): domain Eukaryota; kingdom Metazoa; phylum Arthropoda; class Malacostraca; order Decapoda; family Cambaridae; genus Procambarus; species Procambarus clarkii. Next base: position 6,248,592 of record NC_091195.1, on the reverse strand, counting down.
GTACATAAAGGGCCGCCTAGAGGTACATAAAGGGCCGCCTAGATGGTAAATAAAGGGGCCGCCTAGAGGCACATAAAAAAGCAGCCTAGATGGTAAATAAAGGGCCGCCTAGAGGTACATAAAGGGCCGCCTAGAGATACATAAAGGGCCGCCTAAAGGTACATAAAGGGCCGCCTAGAGGCACATAAAGGGCCGCCTAGAGGTATATAAAGGGCCGCCTAGAGGCACATAAAGGGCCGCCTAGAGGCACATAAAGGGCGGCCTAGAGGTACATAAAGGGCCGCCTAGAGGCACATAAAGAGCCTCCTAGAGGTACATAAAGGGCCGCCTAGAGGTACATAAAGGGCCGCCTAGAGGCACATAAAGGGCCGCCTAGAGGCATATAAAGGGCCGAATAGAGGTACATAAAGGGCCGCCTAGAGGCACATATAGAGTATCCTAGAGATAGATAAAGGGCCGCCTAGAGGTACATAAAGGGCCGCCTAGAGGCACAAAAAGAGCCTCCTAGAGGTATATAAAGGGCAGCCTAGAGGCACATAAAGGGCCGCCTATAGGTACATAAAGGACCGCCTAGAGGTACATAAAGGGCCGCCTGTAGGCACATACAGAGCCGCCTAGAGGTACATAAGGAGACGCCTAGAGGCACAATAAAGGGCGCCTGGAGGCACATAAATGGCGCCTGGAGGCACATAAATGGCCGCCTAGAGGCACATAAAGGGCTGCCTAGAGGCACATAAAGGGCCGCCTAGAGGCACATAAAGGGCTGCCTAGAGGCACATAGAGGGCCGCCTAGAGGTACATAAAGGGCCGCCTAGAGGTACATACTGAGTTGCCTAGAGGTACATAAAGGGCCGCCTAGAGGCGCATAGAGGGCCGCCTAGAGGTACATAAAGGGCCACCTAGAGGCACATACAGAGTTGCCTAGAGGTACATAAAGGGCCGCCTTGAGGCACATAAAGGGCCTCCTAGAGGTACATAAAGGGCCGCCTAGAGGCACATAAAGAGCCGCCTAGAGGTACATAAAGGGCCGCCGAAAGGCATATAAAGGGGCGCCTTGAGGTACATAAAGGGCCGCGTATAGGCACATAAATGGGCCGCATAGAGGTACATAAAGGGCCACCTAGAGGTACATAAAGGGCCGCCTAGAGGTACATAAAGGGCCGCCTAGAGGCACATAAAGGGGCCGCCTAGAGGTGCATAAAGGGCCGCCTAGAGGTACATAAATGGCCGCCTAGAGGTGCATAAAGGGCCACCTAGAGGTACGTAAAGGGCCGCCTAGAGGTACATAAAGGGCCGCCTAGAGGCACATAAAGGGGCGCCTAGAGACACATAAAAGGCCGCCTAGAGACACATAAATGGCCGCCTAGACGTGCATAAAGGGCCGCCTAGAGGTACATAAAGGGCCTCCTAGAGGCACATTAGGGGCGCCTAAAGGCACATAAAGGGCCCGCCTAGAGGTACATAAATGGGCCACCTAGAGGTGCATAAAGAGCAGCCTAGAGGAACATATAATGGCGCCTTGAGGTACATAAAGGGGCCGCCTAGAGGTACATAAAGGGCCGCCAAGAGGCACATAAAGGGCCACCTGGATTTACTTAAAGGGGCGCCTAGAGGTACATAAAGGGCCGCCTAGAGGTACATAAAAGGGTAGCCTAGATGGTAAATAAATGGCCGCCTAGAGGTACATAAAGGGCCGCCTAGAGGTACATAAAGGGCCGCCTAGAGGTACATAAAGGGCCGCCTAGATGGTAAATAAAGGGGACGCCTAGAGGCACATAAAAAAGCAGCCTAGATGATAAATAAAGGGCCGCCTAGAGGTACATAAAGGGCCGCCTAGAGGCATATAAAGGGCCGCCTAGAGGTATATAAAGGGCCGCCTAAAGGCACATAAAGGGCCGCCTAGATGCATATAAAGGGCGGCCTAGAGGTACATAAAGGGCCGCCTAGAGGCACATAAAGAGCCTCCTAGATGTACATAAAGGGCCGCCTAGAGGTACATAAAGGGCCGCCTAGAGGCACATAAAGGGCAGCCTAGAGGCATATAAAGGGCCGCCTAGAGGTACATAAAGGGCCGCCTAGAGGCACATACAGAGTTGCCTAGAGATACATAAAGGGCCGCCTAGAGGTACATAAAGGGCCGCCTAGAGGCACATAAAGAGCCTCCTAGAGGTATATAAAGGGCAGCCTAGAAGCACACAAAGGGCCGCCTATAGGTACATAAAGGGCCGCCTATAGGTACATAAAGGGCCGCCTATAGGTACATAAAGGGCCGCCTAGAGGCATAAGAACAAAGGTAACTGCAGAAGGCCTATTGGCCCATACGAGGCAGCTCCTATCTATAACCACCCAATCCCACTCATATACTTGTCCAACCCGCGCTTGAAACAATCGAGGGACCCCACCTCCACCACGTTACGCGGCAGTTGGTTCCACAAATCAACAACCCTGTTACTGAACCAGTATTTACCCAAGTCTTTCCTAAATCTAAACTTATCCAATTTATACACATTGTTTCGTGTTCTGTCTTGTGTTGATATTTTTAATACCCTATTAATATCCCCCCTGTTATGTCCATTCATCCACTTGTAAACCTTTATCATGTCACCCCTAACTCTTCGTCTTTCCAGTGAATGCAACTTAAGTTTTGTTAATCTTTCTTCATATGAAAGATTTCTAATATGGGGAATTAACTTAGTCATCCTACGTTGGACACGTTCAAGTGAATTTATATCCATTCTATAATACGGCGACCAAAACTGAACTGCATAATCTAAATGGGGCCTAACCAGAGCAAGATATAGCTGAAGAACCACACCAGGTGTCTTGTTACTAACGCTTCGATTAATAAATCCCAGTGTCCTATTCGCCTTATTATGAACATTCATGCATTGATCCTTTTGTTTTAAATTCTTACTAATCATAACTCCCAGATCCCTTTCGCAATCCGACTTCGCAATCTCAACACCATCTAGCTCGTATCTTGTAACTCTAACATCATTACCTAGCCTCAGAACTTTACATTTATCAGCGTTAAACTGCATTTGCCTATCCTTTGACTGTTTCAAAACCCTATCTAGATCAACTTGAAGTGATAGTGAGTCCTCCTCCGAATTAATTTCCCTACCGATTTTCGTATCATCGGCAAATTTTGCTACTCAAACCTGAATCTAAATCATTTATATATATTATAAACAACAGAGGGCCCATGACAGAGCCCTGAGGTACTCCACTAACAACATTATCCCACTCTGACTTAACCCCATTTATACTAACTCTCTGTTTCCTTTGGAATAGCCATGCCCTAATCCAACTTAATATAGCACCCCCAATACCATGAGCTTCTATTTTTTTAATTAGTCTTTCATGTGGCACTGTATCAAAAGCTTTGCTAAAGTCAAGGTACAAAACATCACAATCCTTACGACTATCAACTACCTCAACTATGCTGGAATAAAAAGTTAGAAAATTTGTTAAATATGAACTGCCATTTGTAAAACCATGTTGCGACTCATTTATTAATTTATGTTTTTCAAGATGGAGACAAATTGTATTTGCAATTATTGATTCAAGTAACTTTCCCACACTAGACGTTAGGCTAATTGGCCGATAGTTTGACGCAAGTGATCTATCTCCTTTCTTAAAAATTGGTACCACATTAGCTACCTTCCATGACTCTGGCACTCTGCCTGACTCTATTGATTTATTAAATATGGTAGACAGTGGCTCGGAAAGCTCCTCTTTGCATTCTTTAAGCACCCTGGCAAACACTTCATCCGGCCCTGGGGATTTGTTTGGTTTTAGTTTTTCTAATTGTTTAAGAACATCCTCCCTGGTAACTGCTAAACTAGTCAACCTGTCCTCATCCCCACCCACAGACTTGTTCGGCTGAAGGCATATTGTTAAGTTCTTCTTTAGTAAATACAGATATAAAATATTTGTTAAAAATACTACTCATTTCCTTGTCATTATCCGTTATTTGACCTGTCTCTGATTTAATGGACCTATCCTTTCCCTAGTCTTAGTTCGATATAACTGAAAAAACCCTTTTAGGATTTGACTTTGCTTGCTCTGCTATGCGAACTTCATAGTTTCTTTTTGCTTTCCTAATCTCTTTTTTAACATTTCTAACCAGTTGTATGAATTCCTGTTATACAGGCACATACAGAGTAGCATAGAGATATATAAAGGGCCGCCTAGAGGTACATAAAGGGCCGCCTAGAGGTACATAAAGGGCCGCCTAGAGGCCCATAAAGGGCCGCCTAGAGATACATAGAGGGCCGCCTAGAGGTACATAAAGAGACACCTAGAGGCACATAAAGGGCGCCTGGAGGCACATAAAGGGCGCCTGGAGGCACATAAATGGCCGCCTAGAGGCACATAAAGGGCTGCCTAGAGGCACATAAAGGGCCGCCTAGAGGTACATAAAGGGCCGCCAAGAGGTACATACAAAGTTGCCTAGAGGTACATAAAGGGCAGCCTAGAGGCGCATAGAGGGCCGCCTAGAGGTATATAAAGGGCCACCTAGAGGCACATACAGAGTTGCCTAGAGGTACATAAAGGGCCGCCTTGAGGCACATAAAGGGCCGCCTAGAGGTACATAAAGGGCCGCCTAGAGGCACATAAAGGGCCGCCTAGAAGTACATAAAGGGCCACCTAGAGGTACATACAGAGTTGCCTAGAGGGACATAAAGAGCCGCCTAGAGGAACATAAAGGGCCGCCTAGAGGTACATAAAGGGCCGCCTGGAGGCACATAAAGGGCCGCCTTGAGGTACATAAAGGGCCGCCTAGAGGTACATAAAGGGCCGCCTAGAGGTACATAAAGGGCCGCCTAGAGGCACATAAAGGGCCGCCTAGAGGTACATAAAGGGCCGCCTAGAGGAACATAAAGGGGCCGCCTAGAGGTACATAAATGGGCCACCAGGAGGTATATAAAGGCCGCCTTGAGGTACATAAAGGGGCCACCTAGAGGCACATAAAGAGGCCGTCTAGAGGTACATAAAGGGGCCGCCTAGAGGTACATAAAGGGGCCGCCTAGAGGTACATAAAGAGGCCGCCTAGAGGAACATAAAGGGGCCGCCTAGAGGTACATAAAGGGCCGCCTAGAGGTACATAAAGGGGCCGCCTAGAGGCACATAAAGGGGCCACCTAGAGCTACATAAAGGGCCACCTAGAGGTGCATAAAGGGGGCCGCCTAGAGGCGCATAAAGGGGCCGACTAAAGGTACATAAATGGGCCGCCTAGAGGCACATAAAGGGGCCGACTAGAGGTACATAAATGACCGCCTAGAGGCATATAAAGAGCCGCCTAGAGGCACATAATGGTTCGCCTCGAGGTACATAAAGGACCGCCTAGAGGCACATAAATGGCCGCCTAGAGGTACATAAATGGCCGCCTAGAGGCATATAAAGAGCCGCCTAGAGGCACATAAAGGGCCGCCTAGAGGCACATAAAGAGCCGCCAAGAGGTACATAAATTGCCCCCCTAGAGGCATATAAAGAGCCGCCTAGAGGCACATAAAGGGCCGCCTAGAGGCACATAAAGAGCCGCCTAGAGGGACATAAAGGGCCGCCTAGAGGCATATAAAGGGGCGCCTTGAGGTACATAAAGGGCCGCGTAAAGGCACATAAATGGGCCGCATAGAGGTACATAAAGGGCCACCTTGAGGTACATAAAGGGCCGCCTAGAGGTACATAAAGGGCCGCCTAGAGGCACATAAAGAGACACCTAGAGGCACATAAAGGGCGCCTGGAGGCACATAAAGGGCGCCTGGAGGCACATAAAGCAACGAAGAGAAAGGAAGCGCAGGCCCCTCAGAAAGTAAAGGAAGTACCTAAGCAAACATTAGTTGTGGGAGATTCCCAGATAAGGTATTTGGATAGAACGTTTTGTGCTAGAGATAGGGGGAACAGGTTAAGGGTTTGCTATCCCGGAGCTGGCATTGGTGATATTATAAACAACATGAATGATATTATGGCTGGTAATGGGAACAATCCCATTATTTGCATTAGCGTGGGAGGAAATGATGTTGGTCGAGTCAGGAGTGAGGAACTGATTCAGAGGTATAAAACAGCCATAGAGTTAGTTAGGAGCAAGGGAGGAATCCCGATCATATGTGGCATTCTTCCACGAAAGGGAGTGGGAAATGAATGGATATCGAGGGCACTTGGTGTCAATTGCCGGCTGGAAAGATATTGCAAATCAAATGCAATATCTTTCATAGACAACTGGGAACACTTCTATGGAAGAAATGAAATGTATGCTCGTGATGGGGTGCATCTATCGAGAGCTGGGGTTGTTGCTGTTGCGAACTCGCTAGAAGAAGTGGTTAGAGGTGTTTGTTTGGGTTTAAACTGTTAGTAGATAGAGGTATGGGAATTGATTTGGAGGAAGGAGGTAATAAAAGTATGTGTTTGTGGGAGAAAGGAATTGGCAAAACGATCAGGGAAAGAGAAGGTCCGCAAAATAACAATTCACTTAGGGTATATTACACTAACAGTAGAAGTCTAAGAAATAAAATTAACGAATTAAATGCTCTTGTCTGCACAGAAAAAATAGATATTATTGCACTTACCGAAACGTGGATGAATGTAGAAAATAGAGAACTATTAGCTGAATATCAAATATATGGATTTAAACTATTTCACACAGATAGATATATTAGACGAGGAGGTGGAGTAGCCATATATGTTAGGGATAATTTGAAATGTAGTCTCAAAGAGGGAATCAAAACAGAGCCACACACAGAAACTATTTGGATTGAATTAAACGAAAAAGCTAATAATATTATAATAGGAGTAATATATAGGCCACCAAATTTAGACAGAATGGAAGCAAAGCATCTATGGGATGAAATATCTAGAGCATCTAGATCTAACAGTATTTATGTCATGGGTGACTTTAATTTTAGCGGAATAAACTGGTTGAACAAAACAGGGAATAGTGAAGCAGAAGATTTTCTAGAATTAATTGACGATTGCTTTCTTACGCAACACATTAAGGAACCAACACGGGAAAATAATATTTTAGATTTAGTGTTAACTAACAGGGAAACGCAAATTAATGACATCGAAATAGGGAGTGAGCTAGGGAGCAGTGATCACAAAGAAATCAGATTTAGCATAGAATGGAATAGACCAGTAGGAGAAAATTCTGTTAAAGTGCCAGATTTTCGAAAAGCTGATTTTAATAGCCTAAGAAATTTTTTGGGTCAAATTGATTGGAAAGGCTTGGGTATGGGGTGTGGGCCGGTCTTGGAGCGAGACATGAACCCAGCGATAGGTGACTTAAATGGGGATTTCGATGTGGATTCAATATATAACTTATTTAAGAATATTCTAAACAAAGCACAGGAACGTAGTATACCATACAAATTGAATAGATCGTATACTAATGACCCAAAGTGGATAACAAAGAATTTGAAGAACCTTATAGGTAAAAAGAGAGCTTGGTACAAAAGGATTAAAAATGGGGAGGTCACTTTAGAACAGGAATTCGTACAACTGGTTAGAAATGTTAAAAAAGAGATAAGGAAAGCAAAAAGAAACTATGAAGTTCGCATAGCAGGGCAAGCAAAGACAAATCCTAAAGGGTTTTTTCAGTTATATCGTACTAAGACTAGGGAAAGGATAGGTCCATTAAAAACTGAGACAGGTCAAATAACAGATAGTGATGAAGAGATGAGTAGTATTTTTAATAAATATTTTGTATCTGTATTTACTAAAGAGGAACTTAACAATATGCCTTCAGCCGAACAAGTCTATGTGGGTGGGGACGAGGACAGGTTGACGAGTTTAGCAGTTACCAGGGAGGATGTTCTTAAACAAATAGTAAAACTCAAACCAAACAAATCCCCAGGGCCGGATGAAGTGTTTGCTAGGGTGCTTAAAGAATGCAAAGAGGAGCTTTGTGACCCACTGTCAACCATATTTAATAAATCAATAGAGTCAGGCAGAGTGCCAGAGTTTTGGAAAGTTGCTAATGTGATACCAGTTTTTAAGAAAGGAGATAGATCACTTGCGTCTAACTATCGACCAATTAGCCTAACGTCTATTGTGGGAAAGTTACTCGAATCTATAATAGCAAATAAAATTCGTCTTCATCTTGAAAAACATAAATTAATAATTGAGTCGCAACATGGTTTTATAAATGGCCGTTCATGTTTAACAAATTTGTTATCTTTTTATTCTAGCATTGTTGAGGCAGTTGATAGTGGTAAGGATTGCGATGTTGTATACCTTGACTTTAGCAAAGCTTTTGATACAGTGCCACATGAAAGACTGATTAAAAAAATAGAGTCTCATGGTATTGGGGGTGCTATATTAAGCTGGATTAGGGCATGGCTATACCAAAGGAAACAGAGAGTTAGTATAAATGGAATCAAGTCAGAGTGGGAAAATGTTGTAAGTGGAGTGCCTCAAGGCTCTGTCCTGGGACCTCTGTTGTTTATAATATATATAAATGATTTAGATTCAGGTTTGAGTAGCAACATTTGCAAATTTGCCGATGATACGAAAATCGGTAGGGAAATTAATTCGGAGGAGGACTCACTATCACTTCAAGTTGATCTAGATAGGGTTTTGAAATGGTCAAAGGATTGGCAGATGCAGTTTAATGCTGATAAATGTAAAGTTCTGAGGTTAGGTAATGATGATAGAGTTACAAGATACGAGCTAGATGGTGTTGTGATTGCGAAGTCGGATTGCGAAAGGGATCTGGGAGTTATGATTAGTAAGAATTTAAAACAAAAGGATCAATGCATAAATGTTCGTAATAAGGCAAATCGGACACTTGGATTTATTAATCGCAGCGTTAGTAACAAGACACCTGGTGTGGTTCTCAAGCTATATCTTGCTCTAGTTAGGCCCCATTTAGATTATGCAGTTCAGTTTTGGTCGCCATATTATAGAATGGATATAAATTCACTTGAACGTGTCCAGCGTAGGATGACTAAGTTAATTCCCCAAATTAGAAATCTTTCATATGAAGAAAGATTAACAAAGCTTAAGTTGCATTCACTGGAAAGGCGAAGAGTTAGGGGTGACATGATAGAGGTTTACAAGTGGATGAATGGACATAACCGGGGGGATATTAATAGGGTATTAAAAGTATCAACACAGGACAGAACACGAAACAATGGATATAAATTGGATAAGTTTAGATTTAGGAAAGACTTGGGTAAATACTGGTTCAGTAACAGGGTTGTTGATTTGTGGAACCAATTGCCGCGTAACATTGTGGAGGTGGGGTCCCTCGATTGTTTCAAGCACGGGTTGGACAAGTATATGAGTGGGATTGGGTGGTTATAGAATAGGAGCTGCCTCGTATGGGCCAATAGGCCTTCTGCAGTTACCTTTGTTCTTATGTTCTTATGTTCTTATGATAAGAACATAAGAACATAAGAACAAAGGTAACTGCAGAAGGCCTATTGGCCCATACGAGGCAGCTCCTATTCTATAACCACCCAATCCCACTCATATACTTGTCCAACCCGCGCTTGAAACAATCGAGGGACCCCACCTCCACCACGTTACGCGGCAATTGGTTCCACAAATCTACAACCCTGTTACTGAACCAGTATTTACCCAAGTCTTTCCTAAATCTAAACTTATCCAATTTATACCCATTGTTTCGTGTTCTGTCCTGTGTTGATACTTTTAATACCCTATTAATATCCCCCTTGTTATGTCCATTCACCCACTTGTAAACCTCTATCATGTCGCCCCTAACTCTTCGCCTTTCCAGTGAATGCAACTTAAGCTTTGTTAATCTTTCTTCATATGAAAGATTTCTAATTTGGGGAATTAACTTTGTCATCCTACGCTGGACACGTTCAAGTGAATTTATATCCATTCTATAATATGGCGACCAAAACTGAACTGCATAATCTAAATGGGGCCTAACTAGAGCAAGATATAGCTTGAGAACCACACCAGGTGTCTTGTTACTAACGCTGCGATTAATAAATCCAAGTGTCCGATTTGCCTTATTACGAACATTTATGCATTGATCCTTTTGTTTTAAATTCTTACTAATCATAACTCCCAGATCCCTTTCGCAATCCGACTTCGCAATCACAACACCATCTAGCTCGTATCTTGTAACTCGATCATCATTACCTAACCTCAGAACTTTACATTTATCAGCATTAAACTGCATCTGCCAATCCTTTGACCATTTCAAAACCCTATCTAGATCAATTTGAAGTGATAGTGAGTCCTCCTCCGAATTAATTTCCCTACCGATTTTCGTATCATCGGCAAATTTGCAAATGTTGCTACTCAAACTTGAATCTAAATCATTTATATATATTATAAACAACAGAGGTCCCAGGACAGAGCCTTGAGGCACTCCACTTACAACATTTTCCCACTCTGACTTGATTCCATTTATACTAACTCTCTGTTTCCTTTGGTATAGCCATGCCCTAATCCAGCTTAATATAGCACCCCCAATACCATGAGACTCTATTTTTTTAATCAGTCTTTCATGTGGCACTGTATCAAAAGCTTTGCTAAAGTCAAGGTATACAACATCGCAATCCTTACCACTATCAACTGCCTCAACAATGCTAGAATAAAAAGATAACAAATTTGTTAAACATGAACGGCCATTTATAAAACCATGTTGCGACTCAATTATTAATTTATGTTTTTCAAGATGAAGACGAATTTTATTTGCTATTATAGATTCGAGTAACTTTCCCACAATAGACGTTAGGCTAATTGGTCGATAGTTAGACGCAAGTGATCTATCTCCTTTCTTAAAAACTGGTATCACATTTGCAACTTTCCAAAACTCTGGCACTCTGCCTGACTCTATTGATTTATTAAATATGGTTGACAGTGGGTCACAAAGCTCCTCTTTGCATTCTTTAAGCACCCTAGCAAACACTTCATCCGGCCCTGGGGATTTGTTTGGTTTGAGTTTTACTATTTGTTTAAGAACATCCTCCCTGGTAACTGCTAAACTCGTCAACCTGTCCTCGTCCCCACCCACATAGACTTGTTCGGCTGAAGGCATATTGTTAAGTTCCTCTTTAGTAAATACAGATACAAAATATTTATTAAAAATACTACTCATCTCTTCATCACTATCTGTTATTTGACCTGTCTCAGTTTTTAATGGACCTATCCTTTCCCTAGTCTTAGTACGATATAACTGAAAAAACCCTTTAGGATTTGTCTTTGCTTGCCCTGCTATGCGAACTTCATAGTTTCTTTTTGCTTTCCTTATCTCTTTTTTAACATTTCTAGCCAGTTGTACGAATTCCTGTTCTAAAGTGACCTCCCCATTATTAATCCTTTTGTACCAAGCTCTCTTTTTACCTATAAGGTTCTTCAAATTCTTTGTTATCCACTTTGGGTCATTAGTATACGATCTATTCAATTTGTATGGTATACTACGTTCCTGTGCTTTGTTTAGAATATTCTTAAATAAGTTATATATTGAATCCACATCGAAATCCCCATTTAAGTCACCTATCGCTGGGTTCATGTCTCGCTCCAAGACCGGCCCACACCCCATACCCAAGCCTTTCCAATCAATTTGACCCAAAAAATTTCTTAGGCTATTAAAATCAGCTTTTCGAAAATCTGGCACTTTAACAGAATTTTCTCCTACTGGTCTATTCCATTCTATGCTAAATCTGATTTCTTTGTGATCACTGCTCCCTAGCTCACTCCCTATTTCGATGTCATTAATTTGCGTTTCCCTGTTAGTTAACACTAAATCTAAAATATTATTTTCCCGTGTTGGTTCCTTAATGTGTTGCGTAAGAAAGCAATCGTCAATTAATTCTAGAAAATCTTCTGCTTCACTATTCCCTGTTTTGTTCAACCAGTTTATTCCGCTAAAATTAAAGTCACCCATGACATAAATACTGTTAGATCTAGATGCTCTAGATATTTCATCCCATAGATGCTTTGCTTCCATT